>NW_027327858.1:0-141046 GCF_047675955.1 Chlorocebus sabaeus
AGCTTTAACTCTGTGAGATGAATTAAGAGAACACAGTGCAGTTTTTCAGAAAGCATCTTTTCGGTTTTTATGTTACGATATTTTCTTTTTCACCATAGCTCTCTAAGGGCTTCTAAATATCACTTTGCAAATTCCACAAGAACAGTCTTAGGGGAAGGCTTCTTGAAGGGAAAGCTGTAACACTGTGAGATGAATTAACAGAACACAAAGTAGTTTCTCAGAAAGCTTCTTTCCAGTTTTAACGGAAGTTATTTCCTTTATTAACATAGCCTTCTATGGGCTTCCATATATCAGTTTGCAAATTTCACAAGAACAGTCTTAGCGAAGGGCTTCTTGAGGAGAAAGCTGTAACTCTCTGAGATTAATTAACAGACAACAAAGCAGTTACTCATAATTCTTCTTTCAAGTTTTTAACCGAAGATATTTCCTTTTTCACCATAGCCCTCTATGTTTTTCCAAATACCACATTTCAAGTTCCACAAGAACAGTCTTAGCGAAAGGCTATTTGAGGAGAAAGCTGAAATCTGTAGGATGAATTAACAAACACAAAACTGTTTCTCAGAAAGCTTCTTTCCAGTTTTTATCTTAGGATATTTCCTTTTTCACCGTAGCCCTCTATGGGCTTCCAAATATCACTTTGCAAATTCCACAAGAACAGTCTTAGAGAAAGGCTTCTTGAGGGGAAAGCTGAAACTCTGTGCGATGAATTAACCGAACACAAAACAGTTTCTCAGAAAGCCTCTTTTCCGTTTTTATCTTAGGATATTTCCTTTTTCACCATAGACCTCTATGGGCTTCCAAAAATCACTTTCAAATTCCACAAAAAACAGTATTGGGGAAAGGCTTCTTGTCGGGAAAGCTGTAACTCTGTGTGATGAATTAACAAACACAAAGCAGTTTCTCACAAATCTTCTTTTCAGTTTTTAACGGAAGATATTTTCCTTTTTTCCACAGCTCTCTATGGGCTTCCAAATATCACTTTGCAAATTCCACAAGAACAGTCTTAGGGAAAGGCTTCTTGAGTGTAAAGCTGTAACTCTGTGAGATCATTTAAGAAAATACAAAGCAGATTCTCAGAAATCTTCTCTCAAGTTTTTAACGGAAGATATTTTCTTTTTCACCAGAGTCCTCTAAGGGCTTCCAAATATCACATTTGAAATTCCACAAGAACAGTCTTAGCGAAAGGCTTTTTGAGGAGAAAGATGTAAATCTGTAAGATGATTTAACAGACACAAAACAGTTTCTCAGAAATCTTCTTTTCAGTTTTTAATGCAAGATATTTTCTTTTTCACGATAGCCCTCTATGGGCTTTCAAATATCACTGGGCAAATTACACAAGAACAGCCTTAGCGAAAATCTTCATTGGGAGAAAGCTGTAACTCTGTGAGATGAATTAACAGAACACAAAGCAGTTTCTCAGAAATTTTTTTTCCAGTTTTTAATGGAAGATATTTCCTTTTCTACCATAGAACTCTATGGGCTTCCAAATATCACTTTGCAAATTCCACAAGAACAGTCTTAGCGAAAGGCTTCTTGAAAGGATAGCTTTAACTCTGTTAGATGAATTAACAGAACCCACAGCAGTTTCTCAGAAATCTTCTTTCCAGTTTTTAACGGAAGATATTTCCTTTTTCAGCATAGCCCTCTATGGGCATCCAAATATCACATTGCAAATTCCACAAGAACAGTCTTAGGGAAAGCCTTCTTGAGGGAAAAGCTGTGACTCCGTGAGATGAACTAACAGAACACAAAGCTGTTTCTCAGAACGCTTCTTTTCGGTTTTTATCTTAGGATATTTCCATTTTCATCATAGCCCTGTAAGGGTTTCCAAATAAGACTTTGCAAATTCCACAACAACCGCGTTATTGAAAGGCTTCTTGAGGGGAAAGCTGTAATTCTCTGAAATGAATTCACAGAACACAAAGATGTTTCTCAGAAAGATTCCTTTGGGTTTTTATCTTAGGATATTTGCTTCTTCACCATAGCTCTCTATGGGCTTCTGAATATCACCTTGCAAATTTCACAAGAGCAGTCTTCGGGAAAGGTTTCTTGAGGGAAAAGCTGTAACTCTGTGAGGTGAATTAACAGAACCCAAATCAGTTTCTCAGATATCTTATTTCCAGTTTTTAACGGAAGATATTTCCTTTTTCACCTTAACCCTCTGTGGGCTTCCAAATGTCACTTTGCAAATTCCACAAGAAAAGTCTTAGCGAAAGGCGTCTTGAGGAGAAAGCTGTAACGCTGTGAGATGAATTAACCGAACACAAAAGAGTTTCTCAGAAAGCTTCTTTCCCGTTTTTAAAGTAAAATATTTCCTTTTTCACCATAGCCCTCTATGGGCTTCCAAATATCACTTTGCAAATTCCACAAGAACAGCCTTAGCGAAAGGCTTCTTGAGGGGAAAGCTGTAACTCTGTGAGATGAATTAACAGAACACAAAGCAGTTTCACAGAGAGCTACTTTTCACTTTATATCTTAGGATATTTCCTTTTTCACCATAGCCCTCTATAGGCTTCCAAATATCAGTTTGCAAATTCCACAAAAACTGTCTTAGTGAACGGCTTCTTGAGGGGAAAGCTGTAACTCGGTGAGATTAACTAACAGAACACAAAGCAATTTCCCAGAAAGCTTCTTTTCAGTTTTTATCTTAGCATAATTCCATTTTCAGCTTAGACTTCTACGGGCTTCCAAATATCACTTTGCATATTCCACAAGAACAGTCTTAGAGAAAGACTTCTTGAGGGGAAAGCTGTAACTCTGCGAGATGAATTAACAGAAGACAAAGCAGTTTCTCAGAAAGCTTCTTTACGGTTTTTATCTTAGGATATTTTCATTTGCACCATAGCTCTCTATGGGCTTCCAAATATCACTTTGCCAATTCCAAAAGAACAGTCTTTGCGAAAGGCTTCTTGAACGGAAAGCTGTAAATCTCTGAGATGAGTTAACAGAACAGAAAGCAGTTCCTCAGAAAGCTTCTTTTCAGTTTTTATCTTAGGATATTTCCTTTTTCTCCATAGTGCTCCAAGGGCTTCCAAATATCACTTTGCAAATTCCACAAGAACAGTGTTAGCGAAAGGTTTCATGAGGGGAAAGCTGTAACTCTATGAGATGAATTAACAGAACACAAAGCGTTTTCTCAGAAGACTTCTTTCCATTTTTTAACTGAAGATATTTCCTTTTTCACCATAGACCTCTTTGGGCTTTCAAATGTCACATTGCAAATTCCACACAACAGTCTTAGAGAAAGGCTTCTTGAGGAAAACCTGTAACTCTCTGAGATGAATTTAAAAAAACACATAGCAGTTTCTTAGAAAGATTCTTTCCAGTTTTTAACGGAAGATATATCCTTTTTCACCATTGCCCTCTATGGGCTCCGAAATACCACTTTGCAAATTCCACAAGAACAGTCTTAGAGAAAAGTTTCTTAAGGGAATAGCTGTAACTCTGTGAGATGAATTAACAAACACAAAGCAGTTTCTCAGTAAGATTCCTTTGGGTTTTTATTTTAGTATATTTCCTTTTTCACCATAACTCTCTATGGGCTTCCAAATATCACCTTGCAAATTCCACAAGAACAGTCTTAGGGAAAGGCTTCTTTAGGGGAAAGCTGTAACTCTGTGAGATGAATTAACAGAACACAAAGCAGTCTCTGAGAAATCTTCTTTCCAGTTTTTAACGGAAGATATTTCCTTTTTCACCTTAGCCCTCTGTGGGCTTCCAAATATCACTTTGAAAATTCCCCCACAAAACAGTTTCTCAGAAAGCTTCTTTCCAGTTTTTAAAGGAAGATATTTCCTTTTTCACCATATCCCTCTATGGGCTTCCAAATATCATGTTGCAAATTCCACAAGAACAACCTCAGCGAAAGGCTTCTTGAGGGGAAAACTGTAACTCTGTGAGATGAATTAACAGAACACAAAGCAGTTTCTCAGAAAGCTTCTTTCCAGTTTTTAACTTAAGATATTTCCTTTTTCACCATAGCACTCTATGTGCGTCCAAATATCACTTTCCAAATTCCACAAGAAGAGTCCTAGATAAAGGCTTCTTGAGGAGAAAGCTGTAACCCTCTGAGATGAATTAACAGAACAAAAAGGAGTTTCTCAGAAGGCTTCTTTTCAGTTTTAAACTGAAGATATTTCCTTTTTCACCATAGCCCTCTACGGGCTTGCAAATATCACTTTGCAAGTTAATCAAGAACAGACTTCGCGAAAGAATTCTTGAGGGGAAAGCTGTAACTCTGTGAGATGAATTAACAGAACACAAAGCAGTCTCTCAGAAATCTTCCTTCCAGTTTTTAACTGAAGATATTTCCTTTTTCAACATGGCCGTTTATGGGCTTCCAAATATCACTTTGCAAATTCCACACAACCGTCTTAGCGAAAGGCTTCCTGAGGAAAAGCTGTAACTCTCTGAGATGAGTTTAAAAAAACACATAGCAGTTTCTTAGAAAGATTCTTTCCAGTTTTTAACGGAAGATATATCCTTTTTCACCATCGCCCTCTCTGGGCTTCGAAATACCACTTTGCAAATTCCACAAGAACAGTCTTAGAGAAAAGTTTCTTAAGGGAAATGCTGTAACTCTGTGAGATGAATTAACAGAACACAAAGCAGTTTCTCAGTAAGATTCCTTTGGGTTTTTATTTTAGTATATTTCCTTTTTCACCATAGCTCTCTATGGGCTTCCAAATATCACCTTGCAAATTCCACAAGAACAGTCTCAGACAGGCTTCTTGAGGGGAAAGCTGTAACTCTGTGAGATGAATTAACAGAACCCAAAGCAGTCTCTGAGAAATCTTCTTTCCAGTTTTTAACGGAAGATATTTCCTTTTTCACCTTAGCCCTCTGTGGGCTTCCAAATATCACTTTGCAAATTCCCCCACAAAACAGTTTCTCAGAAAGCTTCTTTCCAGTTTTTAAAGGAAGATATTTCCTTTTTCACCGTATCCCTCTATGGGCTTCCAAATATCACGCTGCAAATTCCACAAGAACAACCTCAGCGAAAGGCTTCTTCAAGGGAAAGATGTAACTCTGTGAGATGAATTAACAGAACACAGAGCAGTTTCTCAGAAAGCTTCTTTCCAGTTTTTAACGGAAGATATTTCCTTTTCCACCATAGCCCTCTACGGGCTTCCGAATATCACTTTGCAAATTCCACAAGAACAGTCTTAGCGAAAGGCTTCTTGAAGGGAAAACTGTAACTCTGTGAGATGAATTAACAGAACCCACAGCAGTTTCTCAGAAATCTTCTTTCCAGTTTTTAACGGAAGATATTTCCTTTTTTAGCATAGCCCTCTATGGGCTTCCAAATATCACTTTGCAAATTCCACAAGAACAGTCTTAGGAAAAGGCTTCTTGATGTGAAAGCTGTAGCTCTGTGAGATGAATTAATAGAACACAAAGCAGTTTCTCAGAAAACTTTTTTCCAGTTTATATCGGAAGATATTTCCTTTTTCACAGTATCCCTCAATGGGCTTCCAAATATCACTTTGCAAATTTCACAAGAACAGCATTAGCGAAGGGCTTCTTGAGACAGGCTTTTTAGGGGAAAGCTGTAACTCTGTGAGTTGAATTAACAGAACACAAAGCAGGTTATCAGAAAACTTGTTTACATTTTTTAACGGAAGATATTTCCTTTTTCACCGTATCCCTCTATGGGCTTCCAAATATCACTTTGCAACATCCACAAGAACAGTCTTACCGAAAGGCTTCCTGATGGGAAAGCTGTAGCTCTGTGAGATTAATTAACAGACAACAAAGCAGTTACTCAGAAAGTTTCTTTCCAGTTTTTAACGGAAGAGATTTCCTTTTTCACCATATCCCTCTATGGGCTTCGAAATATCACTTTGCAAATTCCACAAGAACAGTCTTAGTGAACGGCTTCTTGAGGGGAAAGCTTTAACTCTGTGAGATGAATTAAGAGAACACAGTGCAGTTTTTCAGAAAGCATCTTTTCGGTTTTTATGTTACGATATTTTCTTTTTCACCATAGCTCTCTAAGGGCTTCTAAATATCACTTTGCAAATTCCACAAGAACAGTCTTAGGGGAAGGCTTCTTGAAGGGAAAGCTGTAACACTGTGAGATGAATTAACAGAACACAAAGTAGTTTCTCAGAAAGCTTCTTTCCAGTTTTTAACGGAAGTTATTTCCTTTATTAACATAGCCTTCTATGGGCTTCCATATATCCGTTTGCAAATTTCACAAGAACAGTCTTAGCGAAGGGCTTCTTGAGGAGAAAGCTGTAACTCTCTGAGATTAATTAACAGACAACAAAGCAGTTACTCATAATTCTTCTTTCAAGTTTTTAACCGAAGATATTTCCTTTTTCACCATAGCCCTCTATGTTTTTCCAAATACCACATTTCAAGTTCCACAAGAACAGTCTTAGCGAAAGGCTATTTGAGGAGAAAGCTGTAAATCTGTAGGATGAATTAACAAACACAAAACTGTTTCTCAGAAAGCTTCTTTCCAGTTTTTATCTTAGGATATTTCCTTTTTCACCGTAGCCCTCTATGGGCTTCCAAATATCACTTTGCAAATTCCACAAGAACAGTCTTAGAGAAAGGCTTCTTGAGGGGAAAGCTGAAACTCTGTGCGATGAATTAACCGAACACAAAACAGTTTCTCAGAAAGCCTCTTTTCCGTTTTTATCTTAGGATATTTCCTTTTTCACCATAGACCTCTATGGGCTTCCAAAAATCACTTTCAAATTCCACAAAAACAGTATTGGGGAAAGGCTTCTTGTCGGGAAAGCTGTAACTCTGTGTGATGAATTAACAAACACAAAGCAGTTTCTCACAAATCTTCTTTTCAGTTTTTAACGGAAGATATTTTCCTTTTTTCCACAGCTCTCTATGGGCTTCCAAATATCACTTTGCAAATTCCACAAGAACAGTCTTAGGGAAAGGCTTCTTGAGTGTAAAGCTGTAACTCTGTGAGATCATTTAAGAAAATACAAAGCAGATTCTCAGAAATCTTCTCTCAAGTTTTTAACGGAAGATATTTTCTTTTTCACCAGAGTCCTCTAAGGGCTTCCAAATATCACATTTGAAATTCCACAAGAACAGTCTTAGCGAAAGGCTTTTTGAGGAGAAAGATGTAAATCTGTAAGATGATTTAACAGACACAAAACAGTTTCTCAGAAATCTTCTTTTCAGTTTTTAATGCAAGATATTTTCTTTTTCACGATAGCCCTCTATGGGCTTTCAAATATCACTGGGCAAATTACACAAGAACAGCCTTAGCGAAAATCTTCATTGGGAGAAAGCTGTAACTCTGTGAGATGAATTAACAGAACACAAAGCAGTTTCTCAGAAATTTTTTTTCCAGTTTTTAATGGAAGATATTTCCTTTTCTACCATAGAACTCTATGGGCTTCCAAATATCACTTTGCAAATTCCACAAGAACAGTCTTAGCGAAAGGCTTCTTGAAAGGATAGCTTTAACTCTGTTAGATGAATTAACAGAACCCACAGCAGTTTCTCAGAAATCTTCTTTCCAGTTTTTAACGGAAGATATTTCCTTTTTCAGCATAGCCCTCTATGGGCATCCAAATATCACATTGCAAATTCCACAAGAACAGTCTTAGGGAAAGCCTTCTTGAGGGAAAAGCTGTGACTCCGTGAGATGAACTAACAGAACACAAAGCTGTTTCTCAGAACGCTTCTTTTCGGTTTTTATCTTAGGATATTTCCATTTTCATCATAGCCCTGTAAGGGTTTCCAAATAAGACTTTGCAAATTCCACAACAACCGCGTTATTGAAAGGCTTCTTGAGGGGAAAGCTGTAATTCTCTGAAATGAATTCACAGAACACAAAGATGTTTCTCAGAAAGATTCCTTTGGGTTTTTATCTTAGGATATTTGCTTCTTCACCATAGCTCTCTATGGGCTTCTGAATATCACCTTGCAAATTTCACAAGAGCAGTCTTCGGGAAAGGTTTCTTGAGGGAAAAGCTGTAACTCTGTGAGGTGAATTAACAGAACCCAAATCAGTTTCTCAGATATCTTATTTCCAGTTTTTAACGGAAGATATTTCCTTTTTCACCTTAACCCTCTGTGGGCTTCCAAATGTCACTTTGCAAATTCCACAAGAAAAGTCTTAGCGAAAGGCGTCTTGAGGAGAAAGCTGTAACGCTGTGAGATGAATTAACCGAACACAAAAGAGTTTCTCAGAAAGCTTCTTTCCCGTTTTTAAAGTAAAATATTTCCTTTTTCACCATAGCCCTCTATGGGCTTCCAAATATCACTTTGCAAATTCCACAAGAACAGCCTTAGCGAAAGGCTTCTTGAGGGGAAAGCTGTAACTCTGTGAGATGAATTAACAGAACACAAAGCAGTTTCACAGAGAGCTACTTTTCACTTTATATCTTAGGATATTTCCTTTTTCACCATAGCCCTCTATAGGCTTCCAAATATCAGTTTGCAAATTCCACAAAAACTGTCTTAGTGAACGGCTTCTTGAGGGGAAAGCTGTAACTCGGTGAGATTAACTAACAGAACACAAAGCAATTTCCCAGAAAGCTTCTTTTCAGTTTTTATCTTAGCATAATTCCATTTTCAGCTTAGACTTCTACGGGCTTCCAAATATCACTTTGCATATTCCACAAGAACAGTCTTAGAGAAAGACTTCTTGAGGGGAAAGCTGTAACTCTGCGAGATGAATTAACAGAAGACAAAGCAGTTTCTCAGAAAGCTTCTTTACGGTTTTTATCTTAGGATATTTTCATTTGCACCATAGCTCTCTATGGGCTTCCAAATATCACTTTGCCAATTCCAAAAGAACAGTCTTTGCGAAAGGCTTCTTGAACGGAAAGCTGTAAATCT
The DNA here is from genome assembly GCF_047675955.1 of Chlorocebus sabaeus. Classification (NCBI taxonomy): domain Eukaryota; kingdom Metazoa; phylum Chordata; class Mammalia; order Primates; family Cercopithecidae; genus Chlorocebus; species Chlorocebus sabaeus. Next base: position 8,824 of record NW_027327858.1, read on the forward strand.
CTGAGATGAGTTAACAGAACAGAAAGCAGTTCCTCAGAAAGCTTCTTTTCAGTTTTTATCTTAGGATATTTCCTTTTTCTCCATAGTGCTCCAAGGGCTTCCAAATATCACTTTGCAAATTCCACAAGAACAGTGTTAGCGAAAGGTTTCATGAGGGGAAAGCTGTAACTCTATGAGATGAATTAACAGAACACAAAGCGTTTTCTCAGAAGACTTCTTTCCATTTTTTAACTGAAGATATTTCCTTTTTCACCATAGACCTCTTTGGGCTTTCAAATGTCACATTGCAAATTCCACACAACAGTCTTAGAGAAAGGCTTCTTGAGGAAAACCTGTAACTCTCTGAGATGAATTTAAAAAAACACATAGCAGTTTCTTAGAAAGATTCTTTCCAGTTTTTAACGGAAGATATATCCTTTTTCACCATTGCCCTCTATGGGCTTCGAAATACCACTTTGCAAATTCCACAAGAACAGTCTTAGAGAAAAGTTTCTTAAGGGAATAGCTGTAACTCTGTGAGATGAATTAACAAACACAAAGCAGTTTCTCAGTAAGATTCCTTTGGGTTTTTATTTTAGTATATTTCCTTTTTCACCATAACTCTCTATGGGCTTCCAAATATCACCTTGCAAATTCCACAAGAACAGTCTTAGGGAAAGGCTTCTTTAGGGGAAAGCTGTAACTCTGTGAGATGAATTAACAGAACACAAAGCAGTCTCTGAGAAATCTTCTTTCCAGTTTTTAACGGAAGATATTTCCTTTTTCACCTTAGCCCTCTGTGGGCTTCCAAATATCACTTTGAAAATTCCCCCACAAAACAGTTTCTCAGAAAGCTTCTTTCCAGTTTTTAAAGGAAGATATTTCCTTTTTCACCATATCCCTCTATGGGCTTCCAAATATCATGTTGCAAATTCCACAAGAACAACCTCAGCGAAAGGCTTCTTGAGGGGAAAACTGTAACTCTGTGAGATGAATTAACAGAACACAAAGCAGTTTCTCAGAAAGCTTCTTTCCAGTTTTTAACTTAAGATATTTCCTTTTTCACCATAGCACTCTATGTGCGTCCAAATATCACTTTCCAAATTCCACAAGAAGAGTCCTAGATAAAGGCTTCTTGAGGAGAAAGCTGTAACCCTCTGAGATGAATTAACAGAACAAAAAGGAGTTTCTCAGAAGGCTTCTTTTCAGTTTTAAACTGAAGATATTTCCTTTTTCACCATAGCCCTCTACGGGCTTGCAAATATCACTTTGCAAGTTAATCAAGAACAGACTTCGCGAAAGAATTCTTGAGGGGAAAGCTGTAACTCTGTGAGATGAATTAACAGAACACAAAGCAGTCTCTCAGAAATCTTCCTTCCAGTTTTTAACTGAAGATATTTCCTTTTTCAACATGGCCGTTTATGGGCTTCCAAATATCACTTTGCAAATTCCACACAACCGTCTTAGCGAAAGGCTTCTTGAGGAAAAGCTGTAACTCTCTGAGATGAGTTTAAAAAAACACATAGCAGTTTCTTAGAAAGATTCTTTCCAGTTTTTAACGGAAGATATATCCTTTTTCACCATCGCCCTCTCTGGGCTTCGAAATACCACTTTGCAAATTCCACAAGAACAGTCTTAGAGAAAAGTTTCTTAAGGGAAATGCTGTAACTCTGTGAGATGAATTAACAGAACACAAAGCAGTTTCTCAGTAAGATTCCTTTGGGTTTTTATTTTAGTATATTTCCTTTTTCACCATAGCTCTCTATGGGCTTCCAAATATCACCTTGCAAATTCCACAAGAACAGTCTCAGACAGGCTTCTTGAGGGGAAAGCTGTAACTCTGTGAGATGAATTAACAGAACCCAAAGCAGTCTCTGAGAAATCTTCTTTCCAGTTTTTAACGGAAGATATTTCCTTTTTCACCTTAGCCCTCTGTGGGCTTCCAAATATCACTTTGCAAATTCCCCCACAAAACAGTTTCTCAGAAAGCTTCTTTCCAGTTTTTAAAGGAAGATATTTCCTTTTTCACCGTATCCCTCTATGGGCTTCCAAATATCACGCTGCAAATTCCACAAGAACAACCTCAGCGAAAGGCTTCTTCAAGGGAAAGATGTAACTCTGTGAGATGAATTAACAGAACACAGAGCAGTTTCTCAGAAAGCTTCTTTCCAGTTTTTAACGGAAGATATTTCCTTTTCCACCATAGCCCTCTACGGGCTTCCGAATATCACTTTGCAAATTCCACAAGAACAGTCTTAGCGAAAGGCTTCTTGAAGGGAAAACTGTAACTCTGTGAGATGAATTAACAGAACCCACAGCAGTTTCTCAGAAATCTTCTTTCCAGTTTTTAACGGAAGATATTTCCTTTTTTAGCATAGCCCTCTATGGGCTTCCAAATATCACTTTGCAAATTCCACAAGAACAGTCTTAGGAAAAGGCTTCTTGATGTGAAAGCTGTAGCTCTGTGAGATGAATTAATAGAACACAAAGCAGTTTCTCAGAAAACTTTTTTCCAGTTTATATCGGAAGATATTTCCTTTTTCACAGTATCCCTCAATGGGCTTCCAAATATCACTTTGCAAATTTCACAAGAACAGCATTAGCGAAGGGCTTCTTGAGACAGGCTTTTTAGGGGAAAGCTGTAACTCTGTGAGTTGAATTAACAGAACACAAAGCAGGTTATCAGAAAACTTGTTTACATTTTTTAACGGAAGATATTTCCTTTTTCACCGTATCCCTCTATGGGCTTCCAAATATCACTTTGCAACATCCACAAGAACAGTCTTACCGAAAGGCTTCCTGATGGGAAAGCTGTAGCTCTGTGAGATTAATTAACAGACAACAAAGCAGTTACTCAGAAAGTTTCTTTCCAGTTTTTAACGGAAGAGATTTCCTTTTTCACCATATCCCTCTATGGGCTTCGAAATATCACTTTGCAAATTCCACAAGAACAGTCTTAGTGAACGGCTTCTTGAGGGGAAAGCTTTAACTCTGTGAGATGAATTAAGAGAACACAGTGCAGTTTTTCAGAAAGCATCTTTTCGGTTTTTATGTTACGATATTTTCTTTTTCACCATAGCTCTCTAAGGGCTTCTAAATATCACTTTGCAAATTCCACAAGAACAGTCTTAGGGGAAGGCTTCTTGAAGGGAAAGCTGTAACACTGTGAGATGAATTAACAGAACACAAAGTAGTTTCTCAGAAAGCTTCTTTCCAGTTTTTAACGGAAGTTATTTCCTTTATTAACATAGCCTTCTATGGGCTTCCATATATCCGTTTGCAAATTTCACAAGAACAGTCTTAGCGAAGGGCTTCTTGAGGAGAAAGCTGTAACTCTCTGAGATTAATTAACAGACAACAAAGCAGTTACTCATAATTCTTCTTTCAAGTTTTTAACCGAAGATATTTCCTTTTTCACCATAGCCCTCTATGTTTTTCCAAATACCACATTTCAAGTTCCACAAGAACAGTCTTAGCGAAAGGCTATTTGAGGAGAAAGCTGTAAATCTGTAGGATGAATTAACAAACACAAAACTGTTTCTCAGAAAGCTTCTTTCCAGTTTTTATCTTAGGATATTTCCTTTTTCACCGTAGCCCTCTATGGGCTTCCAAATATCACTTTGCAAATTCCACAAGAACAGTCTTAGAGAAAGGCTTCTTGAGGGGAAAGCTGAAACTCTGTGCGATGAATTAACCGAACACAAAACAGTTTCTCAGAAAGCCTCTTTTCCGTTTTTATCTTAGGATATTTCCTTTTTCACCATAGACCTCTATGGGCTTCCAAAAATCACTTTCAAATTCCACAAAAACAGTATTGGGGAAAGGCTTCTTGTCGGGAAAGCTGTAACTCTGTGTGATGAATTAACAAACACAAAGCAGTTTCTCACAAATCTTCTTTTCAGTTTTTAACGGAAGATATTTTCCTTTTTTCCACAGCTCTCTATGGGCTTCCAAATATCACTTTGCAAATTCCACAAGAACAGTCTTAGGGAAAGGCTTCTTGAGTGTAAAGCTGTAACTCTGTGAGATCATTTAAGAAAATACAAAGCAGATTCTCAGAAATCTTCTCTCAAGTTTTTAACGGAAGATATTTTCTTTTTCACCAGAGTCCTCTAAGGGCTTCCAAATATCACATTTGAAATTCCACAAGAACAGTCTTAGCGAAAGGCTTTTTGAGGAGAAAGATGTAAATCTGTAAGATGATTTAACAGACACAAAACAGTTTCTCAGAAATCTTCTTTTCAGTTTTTAATGCAAGATATTTTCTTTTTCACGATAGCCCTCTATGGGCTTTCAAATATCACTGGGCAAATTACACAAGAACAGCCTTAGCGAAAATCTTCATTGGGAGAAAGCTGTAACTCTGTGAGATGAATTAACAGAACACAAAGCAGTTTCTCAGAAATTTTTTTTCCAGTTTTTAATGGAAGATATTTCCTTTTCTACCATAGAACTCTATGGGCTTCCAAATATCACTTTGCAAATTCCACAAGAACAGTCTTAGCGAAAGGCTTCTTGAAAGGATAGCTTTAACTCTGTTAGATGAATTAACAGAACCCACAGCAGTTTCTCAGAAATCTTCTTTCCAGTTTTTAACGGAAGATATTTCCTTTTTCAGCATAGCCCTCTATGGGCATCCAAATATCACATTGCAAATTCCACAAGAACAGTCTTAGGGAAAGCCTTCTTGAGGGAAAAGCTGTGACTCCGTGAGATGAACTAACAGAACACAAAGCTGTTTCTCAGAACGCTTCTTTTCGGTTTTTATCTTAGGATATTTCCATTTTCATCATAGCCCTGTAAGGGTTTCCAAATAAGACTTTGCAAATTCCACAACAACCGCGTTATTGAAAGGCTTCTTGAGGGGAAAGCTGTAATTCTCTGAAATGAATTCACAGAACACAAAGATGTTTCTCAGAAAGATTCCTTTGGGTTTTTATCTTAGGATATTTGCTTCTTCACCATAGCTCTCTATGGGCTTCTGAATATCACCTTGCAAATTTCACAAGAGCAGTCTTCGGGAAAGGTTTCTTGAGGGAAAAGCTGTAACTCTGTGAGGTGAATTAACAGAACCCAAATCAGTTTCTCAGATATCTTATTTCCAGTTTTTAACGGAAGATATTTCCTTTTTCACCTTAACCCTCTGTGGGCTTCCAAATGTCACTTTGCAAATTCCACAAGAAAAGTCTTAGCGAAAGGCGTCTTGAGGAGAAAGCTGTAACGCTGTGAGATGAATTAACCGAACACAAAAGAGTTTCTCAGAAAGCTTCTTTCCCGTTTTTAAAGTAAAATATTTCCTTTTTCACCATAGCCCTCTATGGGCTTCCAAATATCACTTTGCAAATTCCACAAGAACAGCCTTAGCGAAAGGCTTCTTGAGGGGAAAGCTGTAACTCTGTGAGATGAATTAACAGAACACAAAGCAGTTTCACAGAGAGCTACTTTTCACTTTATATCTTAGGATATTTCCTTTTTCACCATAGCCCTCTATAGGCTTCCAAATATCAGTTTGCAAATTCCACAAAAACTGTCTTAGTGAACGGCTTCTTGAGGGGAAAGCTGTAACTCGGTGAGATTAACTAACAGAACACAAAGCAATTTCCCAGAAAGCTTCTTTTCAGTTTTTATCTTAGCATAATTCCATTTTCAGCTTAGACTTCTACGGGCTTCCAAATATCACTTTGCATATTCCACAAGAACAGTCTTAGAGAAAGACTTCTTGAGGGGAAAGCTGTAACTCTGCGAGATGAATTAACAGAAGACAAAGCAGTTTCTCAGAAAGCTTCTTTACGGTTTTTATCTTAGGATATTTTCATTTGCACCATAGCTCTCTATGGGCTTCCAAATATCACTTTGCCAATTCCAAAAGAACAGTCTTTGCGAAAGGCTTCTTGAACGGAAAGCTGTAAATCTCTGAGATGAGTTAACAGAACAGAAAGCAGTTCCTCAGAAAGCTTCTTTTCAGTTTTTATCTTAGGATATTTCCTTTTTCTCCATAGTGCTCCAAGGGCTTCCAAATATCACTTTGCAAATTCCACAAGAACAGTGTTAGCGAAAGGTTTCATGAGGGGAAAGCTGTAACTCTATGAGATGAATTAACAGAACACAAAGCGTTTTCTCAGAAGACTTCTTTCCATTTTTTAACTGAAGATATTTCCTTTTTCACCATAGACCTCTTTGGGCTTTCAAATGTCACATTGCAAATTCCACACAACAGTCTTAGAGAAAGGCTTCTTGAGGAAAACCTGTAACTCTCTGAGATGAATTTAAAAAAACACATAGCAGTTTCTTAGAAAGATTCTTTCCAGTTTTTAACGGAAGATATATCCTTTTTCACCATTGCCCTCTATGGGCTCCGAAATACCACTTTGCAAATTCCACAAGAACAGTCTTAGAGAAAAGTTTCTTAAGGGAATAGCTGTAACTCTGTGAGATGAATTAACAAACACAAAGCAGTTTCTCAGTAAGATTCCTTTGGGTTTTTATTTTAGTATATTTCCTTTTTCACCATAACTCTCTATGGGCTTCCAAATATCACCTTGCAAATTCCACAAGAACAGTCTTAGGGAAAGGCTTCTTTAGGGGAAAGCTGTAACTCTGTGAGATGAATTAACAGAACACAAAGCAGTCTCTGAGAAATCTTCTTTCCAGTTTTTAACGGAAGATATTTCCTTTTTCACCTTAGCCCTCTGTGGGCTTCCAAATATCACTTTGAAAATTCCCCCACAAAACAGTTTCTCAGAAAGCTTCTTTCCAGTTTTTAAAGGAAGATATTTCCTTTTTCACCATATCCCTCTATGGGCTTCCAAATATCATGTTGCAAATTCCACAAGAACAACCTCAGCGAAAGGCTTCTTGAGGGGAAAACTGTAACTCTGTGAGATGAATTAACAGAACACAAAGCAGTTTCTCAGAAAGCTTCTTTCCAGTTTTTAACTTAAGATATTTCCTTTTTCACCATAGCACTCTATGTGCGTCCAAATATCACTTTCCAAATTCCACAAGAAGAGTCCTAGATAAAGGCTTCTTGAGGAGAAAGCTGTAACCCTCTGAGATGAATTAACAGAACAAAAAGGAGTTTCTCAGAAGGCTTCTTTTCAGTTTTAAACTGAAGATATTTCCTTTTTCACCATAGCCCTCTACGGGCTTGCAAATATCACTTTGCAAGTTAATCAAGAACAGACTTCGTGAAAGAATTCTTGAGGGGAAAGCTGTAACTCTGTGAGATGAATTAACAGAACACAAAGCAGTCTCTCAGAAATCTTCCTTCCAGTTTTTAACTGAAGATATTTCCTTTTTCAACATGGCCGTTTATGGGCTTCCAAATATCACTTTGCAAATTCCACACAACCGTCTTAGCGAAAGGCTTCCTGAGGAAAAGCTGTAACTCTCTGAGATGAGTTTAAAAAAACACATAGCAGTTTCTTAGAAAGATTCTTTCCAGTTTTTAACGGAAGATATATCCTTTTTCACCATCGCCCTCTCTGGGCTTCGAAATACCACTTTGCAAATTCCACAAGAACAGTCTTAGAGAAAAGTTTCTTAAGGGAAATGCTGTAACTCTGTGAGATGAATTAACAGAACACAAAGCAGTTTCTCAGTAAGATTCCTTTGGGTTTTTATTTTAGTATATTTCCTTTTTCACCATAGCTCTCTATGGGCTTCCAAATATCACCTTGCAAATTCCACAAGAACAGTCTCAGACAGGCTTCTTGAGGGGAAAGCTGTAACTCTGTGAGATGAATTAACAGAACCCAAAGCAGTCTCTGAGAAATCTTCTTTCCAGTTTTTAACGGAAGATATTTCCTTTTTCACCTTAGCCCTCTGTGGGCTTCCAAATATCACTTTGCAAATTCCCCCACAAAACAGTTTCTCAGAAAGCTTCTTTCCAGTTTTTAAAGGAAGATATTTCCTTTTTCACCGTATCCCTCTATGGGCTTCCAAATATCACGTTGCAAATTCCACAAGAACAACCTCAGCGAAAGGCTTCTTCAAGGGAAAGATGTAACTCTGTGAGATGAATTAACAGAACACAGAGCAGTTTCTCAGAAAGCTTCTTTCCAGTTTTTAACGGAAGATATTTCCTTTTCCACCATAGCCCTCTACGGGCTTCCGAATATCACTTTGCAAATTCCACAAGAACAGTCTTAGCGAAAGGCTTCTTGAAGGGAAAACTGTAACTCTGTGAGATGAATTAACAGAACCCACAGCAGTTTCTCAGAAATCTTCTTTCCAGTTTTTAACGGAAGATATTTCCTTTTTTAGCATAGCCCTCTATGGGCTTCCAAATATCACTTTGCAAATTCCACAAGAACAGTCTTAGGAAAAGGCTTCTTGATGTGAAAGCTGTAGCTCTGTGAGATGAATTAATAGAACACAAAGCAGTTTCTCAGAAAACTTTTTTCCAGTTTATATCGGAAGATATTTCCTTTTTCACAGTATCCCTCAATGGGCTTCCAAATATCACTTTGCAAATTTCACAAGAACAGCATTAGCGAAGGGCTTCTTGAGACAGGCTTTTTAGGGGAAAGCTGTAACTCTGTGAGTTGAATTAACAGAACACAAAGCAGGTTATCAGAAAACTTGTTTACATTTTTTAACGGAAGATATTTCCTTTTTCACCGTATCCCTCTATGGGCTTCCAAATATCACTTTGCAACATCCACAAGAACAGTCTTACCGAAAGGCTTCCTGATGGGAAAGCTGTAGCTCTGTGAGATTAATTAACAGACAACAAAGCAGTTACTCAGAAAGTTTCTTTCCAGTTTTTAACGGAAGAGATTTCCTTTTTCACCATATCCCTCTATGGGCTTCGAAATATCACTTTGCAAATTCCACAAGAACAGTCTTAGTGAACGGCTTCTTGAGGGGAAAGCTTTAACTCTGTGAGATGAATTAAGAGAACACAGTGCAGTTTTTCAGAAAGCATCTTTTCGGTTTTTATGTTACGATATTTTCTTTTTCACCATAGCTCTCTAAGGGCTTCTAAATATCACTTTGCAAATTCCACAAGAACAGTCTTAGGGGAAGGCTTCTTGAAGGGAAAGCTGTAACACTGTGAGATGAATTAACAGAACACAAAGTAGTTTCTCAGAAAGCTTCTTTCCAGTTTTTAACGGAAGTTATTTCCTTTATTAACATAGCCTTCTATGGGCTTCCATATATCCGTTTGCAAATTTCACAAGAACAGTCTTAGCGAAGGGCTTCTTGAGGAGAAAGCTGTAACTCTCTGAGATTAATTAACAGACAACAAAGCAGTTACTCATAATTCTTCTTTCAAGTTTTTAACCGAAGATATTTCCTTTTTCACCATAGCCCTCTATGTTTTTCCAAATACCACATTTCAAGTTCCACAAGAACAGTCTTAGCGAAAGGCTATTTGAGGAGAAAGCTGTAAATCTGTAGGATGAATTAACAAACACAAAACTGTTTCTCAGAAAGCTTCTTTCCAGTTTTTATCTTAGGATATTTCCTTTTTCACCGTAGCCCTCTATGGGCTTCCAAATATCACTTTGCAAATTCCACAAGAACAGTCTTAGAGAAAGGCTTCTTGAGGGGAAAGCTGAAACTCTGTGCGATGAATTAACCGAACACAAAACAGTTTCTCAGAAAGCCTCTTTTCCGTTTTTATCTTAGGATATTTCCTTTTTCACCATAGACCTCTATGGGCTTCCAAAAATCACTTTCAAATTCCACAAAAACAGTATTGGGGAAAGGCTTCTTGTCGGGAAAGCTGTAACTCTGTGTGATGAATTAACAAACACAAAGCAGTTTCTCACAAATCTTCTTTTCAGTTTTTAACGGAAGATATTTTCCTTTTTTCCACAGCTCTCTATGGGCTTCCAAATATCACTTTGCAAATTCCACAAGAACAGTCTTAGGGAAAGGCTTCTTGAGTGTAAAGCTGTAACTCTGTGAGATCATTTAAGAAAATACAAAGCAGATTCTCAGAAATCTTCTCTCAAGTTTTTAACGGAAGATATTTTCTTTTTCACCAGAGTCCTCTAAGGGCTTCCAAATATCACATTTGAAATTCCACAAGAACAGTCTTAGCGAAAGGCTTTTTGAGGAGAAAGATGTAAATCTGTAAGATGATTTAACAGACACAAAACAGTTTCTCAGAAATCTTCTTTTCAGTTTTTAATGCAAGATATTTTCTTTTTCACGATAGCCCTCTATGGGCTTTCAAATATCACTGGGCAAATTACACAAGAACAGCCTTAGCGAAAATCTTCATTGGGAGAAAGCTGTAACTCTGTGAGATGAATTAACAGAACACAAAGCAGTTTCTCAGAAATTTTTTTTCCAGTTTTTAATGGAAGATATTTCCTTTTCTACCATAGAACTCTATGGGCTTCCAAATATCACTTTGCAAATTCCACAAGAACAGTCTTAGCGAAAGGCTTCTTGAAAGGATAGCTTTAACTCTGTTAGATGAATTAACAGAACCCACAGCAGTTTCTCAGAAATCTTCTTTCCAGTTTTTAACGGAAGATATTTCCTTTTTCAGCATAGCCCTCTATGGGCATCCAAATATCACATTGCAAATTCCACAAGAACAGTCTTAGGGAAAGCCTTCTTGAGGGAAAAGCTGTGACTCCGTGAGATGAACTAACAGAACACAAAGCTGTTTCTCAGAACGCTTCTTTTCGGTTTTTATCTTAGGATATTTCCATTTTCATCATAGCCCTGTAAGGGTTTCCAAATAAGACTTTGCAAATTCCACAACAACCGCGTTATTGAAAGGCTTCTTGAGGGGAAAGCTGTAATTCTCTGAAATGAATTCACAGAACACAAAGATGTTTCTCAGAAAGATTCCTTTGGGTTTTTATCTTAGGATATTTGCTTCTTCACCATAGCTCTCTATGGGCTTCTGAATATCACCTTGCAAATTTCACAAGAGCAGTCTTCGGGAAAGGTTTCTTGAGGGAAAAGCTGTAACTCTGTGAGGTGAATTAACAGAACCCAAATCAGTTTCTCAGATATCTTATTTCCAGTTTTTAACGGAAGATATTTCCTTTTTCACCTTAACCCTCTGTGGGCTTCCAAATGTCACTTTGCAAATTCCACAAGAAAAGTCTTAGCGAAAGGCGTCTTGAGGAGAAAGCTGTAACGCTGTGAGATGAATTAACCGAACACAAAAGAGTTTCTCAGAAAGCTTCTTTCCCGTTTTTAAAGTAAAATATTTCCTTTTTCACCATAGCCCTCTATGGGCTTCCAAATATCACTTTGCAAATTCCACAAGAACAGCCTTAGCGAAAGGCTTCTTGAGGGGAAAGCTGTAACTCTGTGAGATGAATTAACAGAACACAAAGCAGTTTCACAGAGAGCTACTTTTCACTTTATATCTTAGGATATTTCCTTTTTCACCATAGCCCTCTATAGGCTTCCAAATATCAGTTTGCAAATTCCACAAAAACTGTCTTAGTGAACGGCTTCTTGAGGGGAAAGCTGTAACTCGGTGAGATTAACTAACAGAACACAAAGCAATTTCCCAGAAAGCTTCTTTTCAGTTTTTATCTTAGCATAATTCCATTTTCAGCTTAGACTTCTACGGGCTTCCAAATATCACTTTGCATATTCCACAAGAACAGTCTTAGAGAAAGACTTCTTGAGGGGAAAGCTGTAACTCTGCGAGATGAATTAACAGAAGACAAAGCAGTTTCTCAGAAAGCTTCTTTACGGTTTTTATCTTAGGATATTTTCATTTGCACCATAGCTCTCTATGGGCTTCCAAATATCACTTTGCCAATTCCAAAAGAACAGTCTTTGCGAAAGGCTTCTTGAACGGAAAGCTGTAAATCTCTGAGATGAGTTAACAGAACAGAAAGCAGTTCCTCAGAAAGCTTCTTTTCAGTTTTTATCTTAGGATATTTCCTTTTTCTCCATAGTGCTCCAAGGGCTTCCAAATATCACTTTGCAAATTCCACAAGAACAGTGTTAGCGAAAGGTTTCATGAGGGGAAAGCTGTAACTCTATGAGATGAATTAACAGAACACAAAGCGTTTTCTCAGAAGACTTCTTTCCATTTTTTAACTGAAGATATTTCCTTTTTCACCATAGACCTCTTTGGGCTTTCAAATGTCACATTGCAAATTCCACACAACAGTCTTAGAGAAAGGCTTCTTGAGGAAAACCTGTAACTCTCTGAGATGAATTTAAAAAAACACATAGCAGTTTCTTAGAAAGATTCTTTCCAGTTTTTAACGGAAGATATATCCTTTTTCACCATTGCCCTCTATGGGCTTCGAAATACCACTTTGCAAATTCCACAAGAACAGTCTTAGAGAAAAGTTTCTTAAGGGAATAGCTGTAACTCTGTGAGATGAATTAACAAACACAAAGCAGTTTCTCAGTAAGATTCCTTTGGGTTTTTATTTTAGTATATTTCCTTTTTCACCATAACTCTCTATGGGCTTCCAAATATCACCTTGCAAATTCCACAAGAACAGTCTTAGGGAAAGGCTTCTTTAGGGGAAAGCTGTAACTCTGTGAGATGAATTAACAGAACACAAAGCAGTCTCTGAGAAATCTTCTTTCCAGTTTTTAACGGAAGATATTTCCTTTTTCACCTTAGCCCTCTGTGGGCTTCCAAATATCACTTTGAAAATTCCCCCACAAAACAGTTTCTCAGAAAGCTTCTTTCCAGTTTTTAAAGGAAGATATTTCCTTTTTCACCATATCCCTCTATGGGCTTCCAAATATCATGTTGCAAATTCCACAAGAACAACCTCAGCGAAAGGCTTCTTGAGGGGAAAACTGTAACTCTGTGAGATGAATTAACAGAACACAAAGCAGTTTCTCAGAAAGCTTCTTTCCAGTTTTTAACTTAAGATATTTCCTTTTTCACCATAGCACTCTATGTGCGTCCAAATATCACTTTCCAAATTCCACAAGAAGAGTCCTAGATAAAGGCTTCTTGAGGAGAAAGCTGTAACCCTCTGAGATGAATTAACAGAACAAAAAGGAGTTTCTCAGAAGGCTTCTTTTCAGTTTTAAACTGAAGATATTTCCTTTTTCACCATAGCCCTCTACGGGCTTGCAAATATCACTTTGCAAGTTAATCAAGAACAGACTTCGCGAAAGAATTCTTGAGGGGAAAGCTGTAACTCTGTGAGATGAATTAACAGAACACAAAGCAGTCTCTCAGAAATCTTCCTTCCAGTTTTTAACTGAAGATATTTCCTTTTTCAACATGGCCGTTTATGGGCTTCCAAATATCACTTTGCAAATTCCACACAACCGTCTTAGCGAAAGGCTTCTTGAGGAAAAGCTGTAACTCTCTGAGATGAGTTTAAAAAAACACATAGCAGTTTCTTAGAAAGATTCTTTCCAGTTTTTAACGGAAGATATATCCTTTTTCACCATCGCCCTCTCTGGGCTTCGAAATACCACTTTGCAAATTCCACAAGAACAGTCTTAGAGAAAAGTTTCTTAAGGGAAATGCTGTAACTCTGTGAGATGAATTAACAGAACACAAAGCAGTTTCTCAGTAAGATTCCTTTGGGTTTTTATTTTAGTATATTTCCTTTTTCACCATAGCTCTCTATGGGCTTCCAAATATCACCTTGCAAATTCCACAAGAACAGTCTCAGACAGGCTTCTTGAGGGGAAAGCTGTAACTCTGTGAGATGAATTAACAGAACCCAAAGCAGTCTCTGAGAAATCTTCTTTCCAGTTTTTAACGGAAGATATTTCCTTTTTCACCTTAGCCCTCTGTGGGCTTCCAAATATCACTTTGCAAATTCCCCCACAAAACAGTTTCTCAGAAAGCTTCTTTCCAGTTTTTAAAGGAAGATATTTCCTTTTTCACCGTATCCCTCTATGGGCTTCCAAATATCACGCTGCAAATTCCACAAGAACAACCTCAGCGAAAGGCTTCTTCAAGGGAAAGATGTAACTCTGTGAGATGAATTAACAGAACACAGAGCAGTTTCTCAGAAAGCTTCTTTCCAGTTTTTAACGGAAGATATTTCCTTTTCCACCATAGCCCTCTACGGGCTTCCGAATATCACTTTGCAAATTCCACAAGAACAGTCTTAGCGAAAGGCTTCTTGAAGGGAAAACTGTAACTCTGTGAGATGAATTAACAGAACCCACAGCAGTTTCTCAGAAATCTTCTTTCCAGTTTTTAACGGAAGATATTTCCTTTTTTAGCATAGCCCTCTATGGGCTTCCAAATATCACTTTGCAAATTCCACAAGAACAGTCTTAGGAAAAGGCTTCTTGATGTGAAAGCTGTAGCTCTGTGAGATGAATTAATAGAACACAAAGCAGTTTCTCAGAAAACTTTTTTCCAGTTTATATCGGAAGATATTTCCTTTTTCACAGTATCCCTCAATGGGCTTCCAAATATCCCTTTGCAAATTTCACAAGAACAGCATTAGCGAAGGGCTTCTTGAGACAGGCTTTTTAGGGGAAAGCTGTAACTCTGTGAGTTGAATTAACAGAACACAAAGCAGGTTATCAGAAAACTTGTTTACATTTTTTAACGGAAGATATTTCCTTTTTCACCGTATCCCTCTATGGGCTTCCAAATATCACTTTGCAACATCCACAAGAACAGTCTTACCGAAAGGCTTCCTGATGGGAAAGCTGTAGCTCTGTGAGATTAATTAACAGACAACAAAGCAGTTACTCAGAAAGTTTCTTTCCAGTTTTTAACGGAAGAGATTTCCTTTTTCACCATATCCCTCTATGGGCTTCGAAATATCACTTTGCAAATTCCACAAGAACAGTCTTAGTGAACGGCTTCTTGAGGGGAAAGCTTTAACTCTGTGAGATGAATTAAGAGAACACAGTGCAGTTTTTCAGAAAGCATCTTTTCGGTTTTTATGTTACGATATTTTCTTTTTCACCATAGCTCTCTAAGGGCTTCTAAATATCACTTTGCAAATTCCACAAGAACAGTCTTAGGGGAAGGCTTCTTGAAGGGAAAGCTGTAACACTGTGAGATGAATTAACAGAACACAAAGTAGTTTCTCAGAAAGCTTCTTTCCAGTTTTTAACGGAAGTTATTTCCTTTATTAACATAGCCTTCTATGGGCTTCCATATATCCGTTTGCAAATTTCACAAGAACAGTCTTAGCGAAGGGCTTCTTGAGGAGAAAGCTGTAACTCTCTGAGATTAATTAACAGACAACAAAGCAGTTACTCATAATTCTTCTTTCAAGTTTTTAACCGAAGATATTTCCTTTTTCACCATAGCCCTCTATGTTTTTCCAAATACCACATTTCAAGTTCCACAAGAACAGTCTTAGCGAAAGGCTATTTGAGGAGAAAGCTGTAAATCTGTAGGATGAATTAACAAACACAAAACTGTTTCTCAGAAAGCTTCTTTCCAGTTTTTATCTTAGGATATTTCCTTTTTCACCGTAGCCCTCTATGGGCTTCCAAATATCACTTTGCAAATTCCACAAGAACAGTCTTAGAGAAAGGCTTCTTGAGGGGAAAGCTGAAACTCTGTGCGATGAATTAACCGAACACAAAACAGTTTCTCAGAAAGCCTCTTTTCCGTTTTTATCTTAGGATATTTCCTTTTTCACCATAGACCTCTATGGGCTTCCAAAAATCACTTTCAAATTCCACAAAAACAGTATTGGGGAAAGGCTTCTTGTCGGGAAAGCTGTAACTCTGTGTGATGAATTAACAAACACAAAGCAGTTTCTCACAAATCTTCTTTTCAGTTTTTAACGGAAGATATTTTCCTTTTTTCCACAGCTCTCTATGGGCTTCCAAATATCACTTTGCAAATTCCACAAGAACAGTCTTAGGGAAAGGCTTCTTGAGTGTAAAGCTGTAACTCTGTGAGATCATTTAAGAAAATACAAAGCAGATTCTCAGAAATCTTCTCTCAAGTTTTTAACGGAAGATATTTTCTTTTTCACCAGAGTCCTCTAAGGGCTTCCAAATATCACATTTGAAATTCCACAAGAACAGTCTTAGCGAAAGGCTTTTTGAGGAGAAAGATGTAAATCTGTAAGATGATTTAACAGACACAAAACAGTTTCTCAGAAATCTTCTTTTCAGTTTTTAATGCAAGATATTTTCTTTTTCACGATAGCCCTCTATGGGCTTTCAAATATCACTGGGCAAATTACACAAGAACAGCCTTAGCGAAAATCTTCATTGGGAGAAAGCTGTAACTCTGTGAGATGAATTAACAGAACACAAAGCAGTTTCTCAGAAATTTTTTTTCCAGTTTTTAATGGAAGATATTTCCTTTTCTACCATAGAACTCTATGGGCTTCCAAATATCACTTTGCAAATTCCACAAGAACAGTCTTAGCGAAAGGCTTCTTGAAAGGATAGCTTTAACTCTGTTAGATGAATTAACAGAACCCACAGCAGTTTCTCAGAAATCTTCTTTCCAGTTTTTAACGGAAGATATTTCCTTTTTCAGCATAGCCCTCTATGGGCATCCAAATATCACATTGCAAATTCCACAAGAACAGTCTTAGGGAAAGCCTTCTTGAGGGAAAAGCTGTGACTCCGTGAGATGAACTAACAGAACACAAAGCTGTTTCTCAGAACGCTTCTTTTCGGTTTTTATCTTAGGATATTTCCATTTTCATCATAGCCCTGTAAGGGTTTCCAAATAAGACTTTGCAAATTCCACAACAACTGCGTTATTGAAAGGCTTCTTGAGGGGAAAGCTGTAATTCTCTGAAATGAATTCACAGAACACAAAGATGTTTCTCAGAAAGATTCCTTTGGGTTTTTATCTTAGGATATTTGCTTCTTCACCATAGCTCTCTATGGGCTTCTGAATATCACCTTGCAAATTTCACAAGAGCAGTCTTCGGGAAAGGTTTCTTGAGGGAAAAGCTGTAACTCTGTGAGGTGAATTAACAGAACCCAAATCAGTTTCTCAGATATCTTATTTCCAGTTTTTAACGGAAGATATTTCCTTTTTCACCTTAACCCTCTGTGGGCTTCCAAATGTCACTTTGCAAATTCCACAAGAAAAGTCTTAGCGAAAGGCGTCTTGAGGAGAAAGCTGTAACGCTGTGAGATGAATTAACCGAACACAAAAGAGTTTCTCAGAAAGCTTCTTTCCCGTTTTTAAAGTAAAATATTTCCTTTTTCACCATAGCCCTCTATGGGCTTCCAAATATCACTTTGCAAATTCCACAAGAACAGCCTTAGCGAAAGGCTTCTTGAGGGGAAAGCTGTAACTCTGTGAGATGAATTAACAGAACACAAAGCAGTTTCACAGAAAGCTACTTTTCACTTTATATCTTAGGATAGTTCCTTTTTCACCATAGCCCTCTATAGGCTTCCAAATATCAGTTTGCAAATTCCACAAAAACTGTCTTAGTGAACGGCTTCTTGAGGGGAAAGCTGTAACTCGGTGAGATTAACTAACAGAACACAAAGCAATTTCCCAGAAAGCTTCTTTTCAGTTTTTATCTTAGCATAATTCCATTTTCAGCTTAGACTTCTACGGGCTTCCAAATATCACTTTGCATATTCCACAAGAACAGTCTTAGAGAAAGACTTCTTGAGGGGAAAGCTGTAACTCTGCGAGATGAATTAACAGAAGACAAAGCAGTTTCTCAGAAAGCTTCTTTACGGTTTTTATCTTAGGATATTTTCATTTGCACCATAGCTCTCTATGGGCTTCCAAATATCACTTTGCCAATTCCAAAAGAACAGTCTTTGCGAAAGGCTTCTTGAACGGAAAGCTGTAAATCTCTGAGATGAGTTAACAGAACAGAAAGCAGTTCCTCAGAAAGCTTCTTTTCAGTTTTTATCTTAGGATATTTCCTTTTTCTCCATAGTGCTCCAAGGGCTTCCAAATATCACTTTGCAAATTCCACAAGAACAGTGTTAGCGAAAGGTTTCATGAGGGGAAAGCTGTAACTCTATGAGATGAATTAACAGAACACAAAGCGTTTTCTCAGAAGACTTCTTTCCATTTTTTAACTGAAGATATTTCCTTTTTCACCATAGACCTCTTTGGGCTTTCAAATGTCACATTGCAAATTCCACACAACAGTCTTAGAGAAAGGCTTCTTGAGGAAAACCTGTAACTCTCTGAGATGAATTTAAAAAAACACATAGCAGTTTCTTAGAAAGATTCTTTCCAGTTTTTAACGGAAGATATATCCTTTTTCACCATTGCCCTCTATGGGCTTCGAAATACCACTTTGCAAATTCCACAAGAACAGTCTTAGAGAAAAGTTTCTTAAGGGAATAGCTGTAACTCTGTGAGATGAATTAACAAACACAAAGCAGTTTCTCAGTAAGATTCCTTTGGGTTTTTATTTTAGTATATTTCCTTTTTCACCATAACTCTCTATGGGCTTCCAAATATCACCTTGCAAATTCCACAAGAACAGTCTTAGGGAAAGGCTTCTTTAGGGGAAAGCTGTAACTCTGTGAGATGAATTAACAGAACACAAAGCAGTCTCTGAGAAATCTTCTTTCCAGTCTTTAACGGAAGATATTTCCTTTTTCACCTTAGCCCTCTGTGGGCTTCCAAATATCACTTTGAAAATTCCCCCACAAAACAGTTTCTCAGAAAGCTTCTTTCCAGTTTTTAAAGGAAGATATTTCCTTTTTCACCATATCCCTCTATGGGCTTCCAAATATCATGTTGCAAATTCCACAAGAACAACCTCAGCGAAAGGCTTCTTGAGGGGAAAACTGTAACTCTGTGAGATGAATTAACAGAACACAAAGCAGTTTCTCAGAAAGCTTCTTTCCAGTTTTTAACTTAAGATATTTCCTTTTTCACCATAGCACTCTATGTGCGTCCAAATATCACTTTCCAAATTCCACAAGAAGAGTCCTAGATAAAGGCTTCTTGAGGAGAAAGCTGTAACCCTCTGAGATGAATTAACAGAACAAAAAGGAGTTTCTCAGAAGGCTTCTTTTCAGTTTTAAACTGAAGATATTTCCTTTTTCACCATAGCCCTCTACGGGCTTGCAAATATCACTTTGCAAGTTAATCAAGAACAGACTTCGCGAAAGAATTCTTGAGGGGAAAGCTGTAACTCTGTGAGATGAATTAACAGAACACAAAGCAGTCTCTCAGAAATCTTCCTTCCAGTTTTTAACTGAAGATATTTCCTTTTTCAACATGGCCGTTTATGGGCTTCCAAATATCACTTTGCAAATTCCACACAACAGTCTTAGCGAAAGGCTTCTTGAGGAAAAGCTGTAACTCTCTGAGATGAGTTTAAAAAAACACATAGCAGTTTCTTAGAAAGATTCTTTCCAGTTTTTAACGGAAGATATATCCTTTTTCACCATCGCCCTCTCTGGGCTTCGAAATACCACTTTGCAAATTCCACAAGAACAGTCTTAGAGAAAAGTTTCTTAAGGGAAATGCTGTAACTCTGTGAGATGAATTAACAGAACACAAAGCAGTTTCTCAGTAAGATTCCTTTGGGTTTTTATTTTAGTACATTTCCTTTTTCACCATAGCTCTCTATGGGCTTCCAAATATCACCTTGCAAATTCCACAAGAACAGTCTCAGACAGGCTTCTTGAGGGGAAAGCTGTAACTCTGTGAGATGAATTAACAGAACCCAAAGCAGTCTCTGAGAAATCTTCTTTCCAGTTTTTAACGGAAGATATTTCCTTTTTCACCTTAGCCCTCTGTGGGCTTCCAAATATCACTTTGCAAATTCCCCCACAAAACAGTTTCTCAGAAAGCTTCTTTCCAGTTTTTAAAGGAAGATATTTCCTTTTTCACCGTATCCCTCTATGGGCTTCCAAATATCACGCTGCAAATTCCACAAGAACAACCTCAGCGAAAGGCTTCTTCAAGGGAAAGATGTAACTCTGTGAGATGAATTAACAGAACACAGAGCAGTTTCTCAGAAAGCTTCTTTCCAGTTTTTAACGGAAGATATTTCCTTTTCCACCATAGCCCTCTACGGGCTTCCGAATATCACTTTGCAAATTCCACAAGAACAGTCTTAGCGAAAGGCTTCTTGAAGGGAAAACTGTAACTCTGTGAGATGAATTAACAGAACCCACAGCAGTTTCTCAGAAATCTTCTTTCCAGTTTTTAACGGAAGATATTTCCTTTTTTAGCATAGCCCTCTATGGGCTTCCAAATATCACTTTGCAAATTCCACAAGAACAGTCTTAGGAAAAGGCTTCTTGATGTGAAAGCTGTAGCTCTGTGAGATGAATTAATAGAACACAAAGCAGTTTCTCAGAAAACTTTTTTCCAGTTTATATCGGAAGATATTTCCTTTTTCACAGTATCCCTCAATGGGCTTCCAAATATCACTTTGCAAATTTCACAAGAACAGCATTAGCGAAGGGCTTCTTGAGACAGGCTTTTTAGGGGAAAGCTGTAACTCTGTGAGTTGAATTAACAGAACACAAAGCAGGTTATCAGAAAACTTGTTTACATTTTTTAACGGAAGATATTTCCTTTTTCACCGTATCCCTCTATGGGCTTCCAAATATCACTTTGCAACATCCACAAGAACAGTCTTACCGAAAGGCTTCCTGATGGGAAAGCTGTAGCTCTGTGAGATTAATTAACAGACAACAAAGCAGTTACTCAGAAAGTTTCTTTCCAGTTTTTAACGGAAGAGATTTCCTTTTTCACCATATCCCTCTATGGGCTTCGAAATATCACTTTGCAAATTCCACAAGAACAGTCTTAGTGAACGGCTTCTTGAGGGGAAAGCTTTAACTCTGTGAGATGAATTAAGAGAACACAGTGCAGTTTTTCAGAAAGCATCTTTTCGGTTTTTATGTTACGATATTTTCTTTTTCACCATAGCTCTCTAAGGGCTTCTAAATATCACTTTGCAAATTCCACAAGAACAGTCTTAGGGGAAGGCTTCTTGAAGGGAAAGCTGTAACACTGTGAGATGAATTAACAGAACACAAAGTAGTTTCTCAGAAAGCTTCTTTCCAGTTTTTAACGGAAGTTATTTCCTTTATTAACATAGCCTTCTATGGGCTTCCATATATCCGTTTGCAAATTTCACAAGAACAGTCTTAGCGAAGGGCTTCTTGAGGAGAAAGCTGTAACTCTCTGAGATTAATTAACAGACAACAAAGCAGTTACTCATAATTCTTCTTTCAAGTTTTTAACCGAAGATATTTCCTTTTTCACCATAGCCCTCTATGTTTTTCCAAATACCACATTTCAAGTTCCACAAGAACAGTCTTAGCGAAAGGCTATTTGAGGAGAAAGCTGTAAATCTGTAGGATGAATTAACAAACACAAAACTGTTTCTCAGAAAGCTTCTTTCCAGTTTTTATCTTAGGATATTTCCTTTTTCACCGTAGCCCTCTATGGGCTTCCAAATATCACTTTGCAAATTCCACAAGAACAGTCTTAGAGAAAGGCTTCTTGAGGGGAAAGCTGAAACTCTGTGCGATGAATTAACCGAACACAAAACAGTTTCTCAGAAAGCCTCTTTTCCGTTTTTATCTTAGGATATTTCCTTTTTCACCATAGACCTCTATGGGCTTCCAAAAATCACTTTCAAATTCCACAAAAACAGTATTGGGGAAAGGCTTCTTGTCGGGAAAGCTGTAACTCTGTGTGATGAATTAACAAACACAAAGCAGTTTCTCACAAATCTTCTTTTCAGTTTTTAACGGAAGATATTTTCCTTTTTTCCACAGCTCTCTATGGGCTTCCAAATATCACTTTGCAAATTCCACAAGAACAGTCTTAGGGAAAGGCTTCTTGAGTGTAAAGCTGTAACTCTGTGAGATCATTTAAGAAAATACAAAGCAGATTCTCAGAAATCTTCTCTCAAGTTTTTAACGGAAGATATTTTCTTTTTCACCAGAGTCCTCTAAGGGCTTCCAAATATCACATTTGAAATTCCACAAGAACAGTCTTAGCGAAAGGCTTTTTGAGGAGAAAGATGTAAATCTGTAAGATGATTTAACAGACACAAAACAGTTTCTCAGAAATCTTCTTTTCAGTTTTTAATGCAAGATATTTTCTTTTTCACGATAGCCCTCTATGGGCTTTCAAATATCACTGGGCAAATTACACAAGAACAGCCTTAGCGAAAATCTTCATTGGGAGAAAGCTGTAACTCTGTGAGATGAATTAACAGAACACAAAGCAGTTTCTCAGAAATTTTTTTTCCAGTTTTTAATGGAAGATATTTCCTTTTCTACCATAGAACTCTATGGGCTTCCAAATATCACTTTGCAAATTCCACAAGAACAGTCTTAGCGAAAGGCTTCTTGAAAGGATAGCTTTAACTCTGTTAGATGAATTAACAGAACCCACAGCAGTTTCTCAGAAATCTTCTTTCCAGTTTTTAACGGAAGATATTTCCTTTTTCAGCATAGCCCTCTATGGGCATCCAAATATCACATTGCAAATTCCACAAGAACAGTCTTAGGGAAAGCCTTCTTGAGGGAAAAGCTGTGACTCCGTGAGATGAACTAACAGAACACAAAGCTGTTTCTCAGAACGCTTCTTTTCGGTTTTTATCTTAGGATATTTCCATTTTCATCATAGCCCTGTAAGGGTTTCCAAATAAGACTTTGCAAATTCCACAACAACTGCGTTATTGAAAGGCTTCTTGAGGGGAAAGCTGTAATTCTCTGAAATGAATTCACAGAACACAAAGATGTTTCTCAGAAAGATTCCTTTGGGTTTTTATCTTAGGATATTTGCTTCTTCACCATAGCTCTCTATGGGCTTCTGAATATCACCTTGCAAATTTCACAAGAGCAGTCTTCGGGAAAGGTTTCTTGAGGGAAAAGCTGTAACTCTGTGAGGTGAATTAACAGAACCCAAATCAGTTTCTCAGATATCTTATTTCCAGTTTTTAACGGAAGATATTTCCTTTTTCACCTTAACCCTCTGTGGGCTTCCAAATGTCACTTTGCAAATTCCACAAGAAAAGTCTTAGCGAAAGGCGTCTTGAGGAGAAAGCTGTAACGCTGTGAGATGAATTAACCGAACACAAAAGAGTTTCTCAGAAAGCTTCTTTCCCGTTTTTAAAGTAAAATATTTCCTTTTTCACCATAGCCCTCTATGGGCTTCCAAATATCACTTTGCAAATTCCACAAGAACAGCCTTAGCGAAAGGCTTCTTGAGGGGAAAGCTGTAACTCTGTGAGATGAATTAACAGAACACAAAGCAGTTTCACAGAAAGCTACTTTTCACTTTATATCTTAGGATAGTTCCTTTTTCACCATAGCCCTCTATAGGCTTCCAAATATCAGTTTGCAAATTTCACAAAAACTGTCTTAGTGAACGGCTTCTTGAGGGGAAAGCTGTAACTCGGTGAGATTAACTAACAGAACACAAAGCAATTTCCCAGAAAGCTTCTTTTCAGTTTTTATCTTAGCATAATTCCATTTTCAGCTTAGACTTCTATGGGCTTCCAAATATCACTTTGCATATTCCACAAGAACAGTCTTAGAGAAAGACTTCTTGAGGGGAAAGCTGTAACTCTGCGAGATGAATTAACAGAAGACAAAGCAGTTTCTCAGAAAGCTTCTTTACGGTTTTTATCT
This sequence comes from Chlorocebus sabaeus, assembly GCF_047675955.1. Lineage (NCBI taxonomy): Eukaryota > Metazoa > Chordata > Mammalia > Primates > Cercopithecidae > Chlorocebus > Chlorocebus sabaeus. Next base: position 32,281 of record NW_027327858.1, read on the forward strand.
TAGGATATTTTCATTTGCACCATAGCTCTCTATGGGCTTCCAAATATCACTTTGCCAATTCCAAAAGAACAGTCTTTGCGAAAGGCTTCTTGAACGGAAAGCTGTAAATCTCTGAGATGAGTTAACAGAACAGAAAGCAGTTCCTCAGAAAGCTTCTTTTCAGTTTTTATCTTAGGATATTTCCTTTTTCTCCATAGTGCTCCAAGGGCTTCCAAATATCACTTTGCAAATTCCACAAGAACAGTGTTAGCGAAAGGTTTCATGAGGGGAAAGCTGTAACTCTATGAGATGAATTAACAGAACACAAAGCGTTTTCTCAGAAGACTTCTTTCCATTTTTTAACTGAAGATATTTCCTTTTTCACCATAGACCTCTTTGGGCTTTCAAATGTCACATTGCAAATTCCACACAACAGTCTTAGAGAAAGGCTTCTTGAGGAAAACCTGTAACTCTCTGAGATGAATTTAAAAAAACACATAGCAGTTTCTTAGAAAGATTCTTTCCAGTTTTTAACGGAAGATATATCCTTTTTCACCATTGCCCTCTATGGGCTTCGAAATACCACTTTGCAAATTCCACAAGAACAGTCTTAGAGAAAAGTTTCTTAAGGGAATAGCTGTAACTCTGTGAGATGAATTAACAAACACAAAGCAGTTTCTCAGTAAGATTCCTTTGGGTTTTTATTTTAGTATATTTCCTTTTTCACCATAACTCTCTATGGGCTTCCAAATATCACCTTGCAAATTCCACAAGAACAGTCTTAGGGAAAGGCTTCTTTAGGGGAAAGCTGTAACTCTGTGAGATGAATTAACAGAACACAAAGCAGTCTCTGAGAAATCTTCTTTCCAGTCTTTAACGGAAGATATTTCCTTTTTCACCTTAGCCCTCTGTGGGCTTCCAAATATCACTTTGAAAATTCCCCCACAAAACAGTTTCTCAGAAAGCTTCTTTCCAGTTTTTAAAGGAAGATATTTCCTTTTTCACCATATCCCTCTATGGGCTTCCAAATATCATGTTGCAAATTCCACAAGAACAACCTCAGCGAAAGGCTTCTTGAGGGGAAAACTGTAACTCTGTGAGATGAATTAACAGAACACAAAGCAGTTTCTCAGAAAGCTTCTTTCCAGTTTTTAACTTAAGATATTTCCTTTTTCACCATAGCACTCTATGTGCGTCCAAATATCACTTTCCAAATTCCACAAGAAGAGTCCTAGATAAAGGCTTCTTGAGGAGAAAGCTGTAACCCTCTGAGATGAATTAACAGAACAAAAAGGAGTTTCTCAGAAGGCTTCTTTTCAGTTTTAAACTGAAGATATTTCCTTTTTCACCATAGCCCTCTACGGGCTTGCAAATATCACTTTGCAAGTTAATCAAGAACAGACTTCGCGAAAGAATTCTTGAGGGGAAAGCTGTAACTCTGTGAGATGAATTAACAGAACACAAAGCAGTCTCTCAGAAATCTTCCTTCCAGTTTTTAACTGAAGATATTTCCTTTTTCAACATGGCCGTTTATGGGCTTCCAAATATCACTTTGCAAATTCCACACAACCGTCTTAGCGAAAGGCTTCTTGAGGAAAAGCTGTAACTCTCTGAGATGAGTTTAAAAAAACACATAGCAGTTTCTTAGAAAGATTCTTTCCAGTTTTTAACGGAAGATATATCCTTTTTCACCATCGCCCTCTCTGGGCTTCGAAATACCACTTTGCAAATTCCACAAGGACAGTCTTAGAGAAAAGTTTCTTAAGGGAAATGCTGTAACTCTGTGAGATGAATTAACAGAACACAAAGCAGTTTCTCAGTAAGATTCCTTTGGGTTTTTATTTTAGTATATTTCCTTTTTCACCATAGCTCTCTATGGGCTTCCAAATATCACCTTGCAAATTCCACAAGAACAGTCTCAGACAGGCTTCTTGAGGGGAAAGCTGTAACTCTGTGAGATGAATTAACAGAACCCAAAGCAGTCTCTGAGAAATCTTCTTTCCAGTTTTTAACGGAAGATATTTCCTTTTTCACCTTAGCCCTCTGTGGGCTTCCAAATATCACTTTGCAAATTCCCCCACAAAACAGTTTCTCAGAAAGCTTCTTTCCAGTTTTTAAAGGAAGATATTTCCTTTTTCACCGTATCCCTCTATGGGCTTCCAAATATCACGCTGCAAATTCCACAAGAACAACCTCAGCGAAAGGCTTCTTCAAGGGAAAGATGTAACTCTGTGAGATGAATTAACAGAACACAGAGCAGTTTCTCAGAAAGCTTCTTTCCAGTTTTTAACGGAAGATATTTCCTTTTCCACCATAGCCCTCTACGGGCTTCCGAATATCACTTTGCAAATTCCACAAGAACAGTCTTAGCGAAAGGCTTCTTGAAGGGAAAACTGTAACTCTGTGAGATGAATTAACAGAACCCACAGCAGTTTCTCAGAAATCTTCTTTCCAGTTTTTAACGGAAGATATTTCCTTTTTTAGCATAGCCCTCTATGGGCTTCCAAATATCACTTTGCAAATTCCACAAGAACAGTCTTAGGAAAAGGCTTCTTGATGTGAAAGCTGTAGCTCTGTGAGATGAATTAATAGAACACAAAGCAGTTTCTCAGAAAACTTTTTTCCAGTTTATATCGGAAGATATTTCCTTTTTCACAGTATCCCTCAATGGGCTTCCAAATATCACTTTGCAAATTTCACAAGAACAGCATTAGCGAAGGGCTTCTTGAGACAGGCTTTTTAGGGGAAAGCTGTAACTCTGTGAGTTGAATTAACAGAACACAAAGCAGGTTATCAGAAAACTTGTTTACATTTTTTAACGGAAGATATTTCCTTTTTCACCGTATCCCTCTATGGGCTTCCAAATATCACTTTGCAACATCCACAAGAACAGTCTTACCGAAAGGCTTCCTGATGGGAAAGCTGTAGCTCTGTGAGATTAATTAACAGACAACAAAGCAGTTACTCAGAAAGTTTCTTTCCAGTTTTTAACGGAAGAGATTTCCTTTTTCACCATATCCCTCTATGGGCTTCGAAATATCACTTTGCAAATTCCACAAGAACAGTCTTAGTGAACGGCTTCTTGAGGGGAAAGCTTTAACTCTGTGAGATGAATTAAGAGAACACAGTGCAGTTTTTCAGAAAGCATCTTTTCGGTTTTTATGTTACGATATTTTCTTTTTCACCATAGCTCTCTAAGGGCTTCTAAATATCACTTTGCAAATTCCACAAGAACAGTCTTAGGGGAAGGCTTCTTGAAGGGAAAGCTGTAACACTGTGAGATGAATTAACAGAACACAAAGTAGTTTCTCAGAAAGCTTCTTTCCAGTTTTTAACGGAAGTTATTTCCTTTATTAACATAGCCTTCTATGGGCTTCCATATATCCGTTTGCAAATTTCACAAGAACAGTCTTAGCGAAGGGCTTCTTGAGGAGAAAGCTGTAACTCTCTGAGATTAATTAACAGACAACAAAGCAGTTACTCATAATTCTTCTTTCAAGTTTTTAACCGAAGATATTTCCTTTTTCACCATAGCCCTCTATGTTTTTCCAAATACCACATTTCAAGTTCCACAAGAACAGTCTTAGCGAAAGGCTATTTGAGGAGAAAGCTGTAAATCTGTAGGATGAATTAACAAACACAAAACTGTTTCTCAGAAAGCTTCTTTCCAGTTTTTATCTTAGGATATTTCCTTTTTCACCGTAGCCCTCTATGGGCTTCCAAATATCACTTTGCAAATTCCACAAGAACAGTCTTAGAGAAAGGCTTCTTGAGGGGAAAGCTGAAACTCTGTGCGATGAATTAACCGAACACAAAACAGTTTCTCAGAAAGCCTCTTTTCCGTTTTTATCTTAGGATATTTCCTTTTTCACCATAGACCTCTATGGGCTTCCAAAAATCACTTTCAAATTCCACAAAAACAGTATTGGGGAAAGGCTTCTTGTCGGGAAAGCTGTAACTCTGTGTGATGAATTAACAAACACAAAGCAGTTTCTCACAAATCTTCTTTTCAGTTTTTAACGGAAGATATTTTCCTTTTTTCCACAGCTCTCTATGGGCTTCCAAATATCACTTTGCAAATTCCACAAGAACAGTCTTAGGGAAAGGCTTCTTGAGTGTAAAGCTGTAACTCTGTGAGATCATTTAAGAAAATACAAAGCAGATTCTCAGAAATCTTCTCTCAAGTTTTTAACGGAAGATATTTTCTTTTTCACCAGAGTCCTCTAAGGGCTTCCAAATATCACATTTGAAATTCCACAAGAACAGTCTTAGCGAAAGGCTTTTTGAGGAGAAAGATGTAAATCTGTAAGATGATTTAACAGACACAAAACAGTTTCTCAGAAATCTTCTTTTCAGTTTTTAATGCAAGATATTTTCTTTTTCACGATAGCCCTCTATGGGCTTTCAAATATCACTGGGCAAATTACACAAGAACAGCCTTAGCGAAAATCTTCATTGGGAGAAAGCTGTAACTCTGTGAGATGAATTAACAGAACACAAAGCAGTTTCTCAGAAATTTTTTTTCCAGTTTTTAATGGAAGATATTTCCTTTTCTACCATAGAACTCTATGGGCTTCCAAATATCACTTTGCAAATTCCACAAGAACAGTCTTAGCGAAAGGCTTCTTGAAAGGATAGCTTTAACTCTGTTAGATGAATTAACAGAACCCACAGCAGTTTCTCAGAAATCTTCTTTCCAGTTTTTAACGGAAGATATTTCCTTTTTCAGCATAGCCCTCTATGGGCATCCAAATATCACATTGCAAATTCCACAAGAACAGTCTTAGGGAAAGCCTTCTTGAGGGAAAAGCTGTGACTCCGTGAGATGAACTAACAGAACACAAAGCTGTTTCTCAGAACGCTTCTTTTCGGTTTTTATCTTAGGATATTTCCATTTTCATCATAGCCCTGTAAGGGTTTCCAAATAAGACTTTGCAAATTCCACAACAACCGCGTTATTGAAAGGCTTCTTGAGGGGAAAGCTGTAATTCTCTGAAATGAATTCACAGAACACAAAGATGTTTCTCAGAAAGATTCCTTTGGGTTTTTATCTTAGGATATTTGCTTCTTCACCATAGCTCTCTATGGGCTTCTGAATATCACCTTGCAAATTTCACAAGAGCAGTCTTCGGGAAAGGTTTCTTGAGGGAAAAGCTGTAACTCTGTGAGGTGAATTAACAGAACCCAAATCAGTTTCTCAGATATCTTATTTCCAGTTTTTAACGGAAGATATTTCCTTTTTCACCTTAACCCTCTGTGGGCTTCCAAATGTCACTTTGCAAATTCCACAAGAAAAGTCTTAGCGAAAGGCGTCTTGAGGAGAAAGCTGTAACGCTGTGAGATGAATTAACCGAACACAAAAGAGTTTCTCAGAAAGCTTCTTTCCCGTTTTTAAAGTAAAATATTTCCTTTTTCACCATAGCCCTCTATGGGCTTCCAAATATCACTTTGCAAATTCCACAAGAACAGCCTTAGCGAAAGGCTTCTTGAGGGGAAAGCTGTAACTCTGTGAGATGAATTAACAGAACACAAAGCAGTTTCACAGAAAGCTACTTTTCACTTTATATCTTAGGATATTTCCTTTTTCACCATAGCCCTCTATAGGCTTCCAAATATCAGTTTGCAAATTCCACAAAAACTGTCTTAGTGAACGGCTTCTTGAGGGGAAAGCTGTAACTCGGTGAGATTAACTAACAGAACACAAAGCAATTTCCCAGAAAGCTTCTTTTCAGTTTTTATCTTAGCATAATTCCATTTTCAGCTTAGACTTCTACGGGCTTCCAAATATCACTTTGCATATTCCACAAGAACAGTCTTAGAGAAAGACTTCTTGAGGGGAAAGCTGTAACTCTGCGAGATGAATTAACAGAAGACAAAGCAGTTTCTCAGAAAGCTTCTTTACGGTTTTTATCTTAGGATATTTTCATTTGCACCATAGCTCTCTATGGGCTTCCAAATATCACTTTGCCAATTCCAAAAGAACAGTCTTTGCGAAAGGCTTCTTGAACGGAAAGCTGTAAATCTCTGAGATGAGTTAACAGAACAGAAAGCAGTTCCTCAGAAAGCTTCTTTTCAGTTTTTATCTTAGGATATTTCCTTTTTCTCCATAGTGCTCCAAGGGCTTCCAAATATCACTTTGCAAATTCCACAAGAACAGTGTTAGCGAAAGGTTTCATGAGGGGAAAGCTGTAACTCTATGAGATGAATTAACAGAACACAAAGCGTTTTCTCAGAAGACTTCTTTCCATTTTTTAACTGAAGATATTTCCTTTTTCACCATAGACCTCTTTGGGCTTTCAAATGTCACATTGCAAATTCCACACAACAGTCTTAGAGAAAGGCTTCTTGAGGAAAACCTGTAACTCTCTGAGATGAATTTAAAAAAACACATAGCAGTTTCTTAGAAAGATTCTTTCCAGTTTTTAACGGAAGATATATCCTTTTTCACCATTGCCCTCTATGGGCTTCGAAATACCACTTTGCAAATTCCACAAGAACAGTCTTAGAGAAAAGTTTCTTAAGGGAATAGCTGTAACTCTGTGAGATGAATTAACAAACACAAAGCAGTTTCTCAGTAAGATTCCTTTGGGTTTTTATTTTAGTATATTTCCTTTTTCACCATAACTCTCTATGGGCTTCCAAATATCACCTTGCAAATTCCACAAGAACAGTCTTAGGGAAAGGCTTCTTTAGGGGAAAGCTGTAACTCTGTGAGATGAATTAACAGAACACAAAGCAGTCTCTGAGAAATCTTCTTTCCAGTTTTTAACGGAAGATATTTCCTTTTTCACCTTAGCCCTCTGTGGGCTTCCAAATATCACTTTGAAAATTCCCCCACAAAACAGTTTCTCAGAAAGCTTCTTTCCAGTTTTTAAAGGAAGATATTTCCTTTTTCACCATATCCCTCTATGGGCTTCCAAATATCATGTTGCAAATTCCACAAGAACAACCTCAGCGAAAGGCTTCTTGAGGGGAAAACTGTAACTCTGTGAGATGAATTAACAGAACACAAAGCAGTTTCTCAGAAAGCTTCTTTCCAGTTTTTAACTTAAGATATTTCCTTTTTCACCATAGCACTCTATGTGCGTCCAAATATCACTTTCCAAATTCCACAAGAAGAGTCCTAGATAAAGGCTTCTTGAGGAGAAAGCTGTAACCCTCTGAGATGAATTAACAGAACAAAAAGGAGTTTCTCAGAAGGCTTCTTTTCAGTTTTAAACTGAAGATATTTCCTTTTTCACCATAGCCCTCTACGGGCTTGCAAATATCACTTTGCAAGTTAATCAAGAACAGACTTCGCGAAAGAATTCTTGAGGGGAAAGCTGTAACTCTGTGAGATGAATTAACAGAACACAAAGCAGTCTCTCAGAAATCTTCCTTCCAGTTTTTAACTGAAGATATTTCCTTTTTCAACATGGCCGTTTATGGGCTTCCAAATATCACTTTGCAAATTCCACACAACCGTCTTAGCGAAAGGCTTCTTGAGGAAAAGCTGTAACTCTCTGAGATGAGTTTAAAAAAACACATAGCAGTTTCTTAGAAAGATTCTTTCCAGTTTTTAACGGAAGATATATCCTTTTTCACCATCGCCCTCTCTGGGCTTCGAAATACCACTTTGCAAATTCCACAAGAACAGTCTTAGAGAAAAGTTTCTTAAGGGAAATGCTGTAACTCTGTGAGATGAATTAACAGAACACAAAGCAGTTTCTCAGTAAGATTCCTTTGGGTTTTTATTTTAGTATATTTCCTTTTTCACCATAGCTCTCTATGGGCTTCCAAATATCACCTTGCAAATTCCACAAGAACAGTCTCAGACAGGCTTCTTGAGGGGAAAGCTGTAACTCTGTGAGATGAATTAACAGAACCCAAAGCAGTCTCTGAGAAATCTTCTTTCCAGTTTTTAACGGAAGATATTTCCTTTTTCACCTTAGCCCTCTGTGGGCTTCCAAATATCACTTTGCAAATTCCCCCACAAAACAGTTTCTCAGAAAGCTTCTTTCCAGTTTTTAAAGGAAGATATTTCCTTTTTCACCGTATCCCTCTATGGGCTTCCAAATATCACGTTGCAAATTCCACAAGAACAACCTCAGCGAAAGGCTTCTTCAAGGGAAAGATGTAACTCTGTGAGATGAATTAACAGAACACAGAGCAGTTTCTCAGAAAGCTTCTTTCCAGTTTTTAACGGAAGATATTTCCTTTTCCACCATAGCCCTCTACGGGCTTCCGAATATCACTTTGCAAATTCCACAAGAACAGTCTTAGCGAAAGGCTTCTTGAAGGGAAAACTGTAACTCTGTGAGATGAATTAACAGAACCCACAGCAGTTTCTCAGAAATCTTCTTTCCAGTTTTTAACGGAAGATATTTCCTTTTTTAGCATAGCCCTCTATGGGCTTCCAAATATCACTTTGCAAATTCCACAAGAACAGTCTTAGGAAAAGGCTTCTTGATGTGAAAGCTGTAGCTCTGTGAGATGAATTAATAGAACACAAAGCAGTTTCTCAGAAAACTTTTTTCCAGTTTATATCGGAAGATATTTCCTTTTTCACAGTATCCCTCAATGGGCTTCCAAATATCACTTTGCAAATTTCACAAGAACAGCATTAGCGAAGGGCTTCTTGAGACAGGCTTTTTAGGGGAAAGCTGTAACTCTGTGAGTTGAATTAACAGAACACAAAGCAGGTTATCAGAAAACTTGTTTACATTTTTTAACGGAAGATATTTCCTTTTTCACCGTATCCCTCTATGGGCTTCCAAATATCACTTTGCAACATCCACAAGAACAGTCTTACCGAAAGGCTTCCTGATGGGAAAGCTGTAGCTCTGTGAGATTAATTAACAGACAACAAAGCAGTTACTCAGAAAGTTTCTTTCCAGTTTTTAACGGAAGAGATTTCCTTTTTCACCATATCCCTCTATGGGCTTCGAAATATCACTTTGCAAATTCCCCAAGAACAGTCTTAGTGAACGGCTTCTTGAGGGGAAAGCTTTAACTCTGTGAGATGAATTAAGAGAACACAGTGCAGTTTTTCAGAAAGCATCTTTTCGGTTTTTATGTTACGATATTTTCTTTTTCACCATAGCTCTCTAAGGGCTTCTAAATATCACTTTGCAAATTCCACAAGAACAGTCTTAGGGGAAGGCTTCTTGAAGGGAAAGCTGTAACACTGTGAGATGAATTAACAGAACACAAAGTAGTTTCTCAGAAAGCTTCTTTCCAGTTTTTAACGGAAGTTATTTCCTTTATTAACATAGCCTTCTATGGGCTTCCATATATCCGTTTGCAAATTTCACAAGAACAGTCTTAGCGAAGGGCTTCTTGAGGAGAAAGCTGTAACTCTCTGAGATTAATTAACAGACAACAAAGCAGTTACTCATAATTCTTCTTTCAAGTTTTTAACCGAAGATATTTCCTTTTTCACCATAGCCCTCTATGTTTTTCCAAATACCACATTTCAAGTTCCACAAGAACAGTCTTAGCGAAAGGCTATTTGAGGAGAAAGCTGTAAATCTGTAGGATGAATTAACAAACACAAAACTGTTTCTCAGAAAGCTTCTTTCCAGTTTTTATCTTAGGATATTTCCTTTTTCACCGTAGCCCTCTATGGGCTTCCAAATATCACTTTGCAAATTCCACAAGAACAGTCTTAGAGAAAGGCTTCTTGAGGGGAAAGCTGAAACTCTGTGCGATGAATTAACCGAACACAAAACAGTTTCTCAGAAAGCCTCTTTTCCGTTTTTATCTTAGGATATTTCCTTTTTCACCATAGACCTCTATGGGCTTCCAAAAATCACTTTCAAATTCCACAAAAACAGTATTGGGGAAAGGCTTCTTGTCGGGAAAGCTGTAACTCTGTGTGATGAATTAACAAACACAAAGCAGTTTCTCACAAATCTTCTTTTCAGTTTTTAACGGAAGATATTTTCCTTTTTTCCACAGCTCTCTATGGGCTTCCAAATATCACTTTGCAAATTCCACAAGAACAGTCTTAGGGAAAGGCTTCTTGAGTGTAAAGCTGTAACTCTGTGAGATCATTTAAGAAAATACAAAGCAGATTCTCAGAAATCTTCTCTCAAGTTTTTAACGGAAGATATTTTCTTTTTCACCAGAGTCCTCTAAGGGCTTCCAAATATCACATTTGAAATTCCACAAGAACAGTCTTAGCGAAAGGCTTTTTGAGGAGAAAGATGTAAATCTGTAAGATGATTTAACAGACACAAAACAGTTTCTCAGAAATCTTCTTTTCAGTTTTTAATGCAAGATATTTTCTTTTTCACGATAGCCCTCTATGGGCTTTCAAATATCACTGGGCAAATTACACAAGAACAGCCTTAGCGAAAATCTTCATTGGGAGAAAGCTGTAACTCTGTGAGATGAATTAACAGAACACAAAGCAGTTTCTCAGAAATTTTTTTTCCAGTTTTTAATGGAAGATATTTCCTTTTCTACCATAGAACTCTATGGGCTTCCAAATATCACTTTGCAAATTCCACAAGAACAGTCTTAGCGAAAGGCTTCTTGAAAGGATAGCTTTAACTCTGTTAGATGAATTAACAGAACCCACAGCAGTTTCTCAGAAATCTTCTTTCCAGTTTTTAACGGAAGATATTTCCTTTTTCAGCATAGCCCTCTATGGGCATCCAAATATCACATTGCAAATTCCACAAGAACAGTCTTAGGGAAAGCCTTCTTGAGGGAAAAGCTGTGACTCCGTGAGATGAACTAACAGAACACAAAGCTGTTTCTCAGAACGCTTCTTTTCGGTTTTTATCTTAGGATATTTCCATTTTCATCATAGCCCTGTAAGGGTTTCCAAATAAGACTTTGCAAATTCCACAACAACTGCGTTATTGAAAGGCTTCTTGAGGGGAAAGCTGTAATTCTCTGAAATGAATTCACAGAACACAAAGATGTTTCTCAGAAAGATTCCTTTGGGTTTTTATCTTAGGATATTTGCTTCTTCACCATAGCTCTCTATGGGCTTCTGAATATCACCTTGCAAATTTCACAAGAGCAGTCTTCGGGAAAGGTTTCTTGAGGGAAAAGCTGTAACTCTGTGAGGTGAATTAACAGAACCCAAATCAGTTTCTCAGATATCTTATTTCCAGTTTTTAACGGAAGATATTTCCTTTTTCACCTTAACCCTCTGTGGGCTTCCAAATGTCACTTTGCAAATTCCACAAGAAAAGTCTTAGCGAAAGGCGTCTTGAGGAGAAAGCTGTAACGCTGTGAGATGAATTAACCGAACACAAAAGAGTTTCTCAGAAAGCTTCTTTCCCGTTTTTAAAGTAAAATATTTCCTTTTTCACCATAGCCCTCTATGGGCTTCCAAATATCACTTTGCAAATTCCACAAGAACAGCCTTAGCGAAAGGCTTCTTGAGGGGAAAGCTGTAACTCTGTGAGATGAATTAACAGAACACAAAGCAGTTTCACAGAAAGCTACTTTTCACTTTATATCTTAGGATATTTCCTTTTTCACCATAGCCCTCTATAGGCTTCCAAATATCAGTTTGCAAATTCCACAAAAACTGTCTTAGTGAACGGCTTCTTGAGGGGAAAGCTGTAACTCGGTGAGATTAACTAACAGAACACAAAGCAATTTCCCAGAAAGCTTCTTTTCAGTTTTTATCTTAGCATAATTCCATTTTCAGCTTAGACTTCTACGGGCTTCCAAATATCACTTTGCATATTCCACAAGAACAGTCTTAGAGAAAGACTTCTTGAGGGGAAAGCTGTAACTCTGCGAGATGAATTAACAGAAGACAAAGCAGTTTCTCAGAAAGCTTCTTTACGGTTTTTATCTTAGGATATTTTCATTTGCACCATAGCTCTCTATGGGCTTCCAAATATCACTTTGCCAATTCCAAAAGAACAGTCTTTGCGAAAGGCTTCTTGAACGGAAAGCTGTAAATCTCTGAGATGAGTTAACAGAACAGAAAGCAGTTCCTCAGAAAGCTTCTTTTCAGTTTTTATCTTAGGATATTTCCTTTTTCTCCATAGTGCTCCAAGGGCTTCCAAATATCACTTTGCAAATTCCACAAGAACAGTGTTAGCGAAAGGTTTCATGAGGGGAAAGCTGTAACTCTATGAGATGAATTAACAGAACACAAAGCGTTTTCTCAGAAGACTTCTTTCCATTTTTTAACTGAAGATATTTCCTTTTTCACCATAGACCTCTTTGGGCTTTCAAATGTCACATTGCAAATTCCACACAACAGTCTTAGAGAAAGGCTTCTTGAGGAAAACCTGTAACTCTCTGAGATGAATTTAAAAAAACACATAGCAGTTTCTTAGAAAGATTCTTTCCAGTTTTTAACGGAAGATATATCCTTTTTCACCATTGCCCTCTATGGGCTTCGAAATACCACTTTGCAAATTCCACAAGAACAGTCTTAGAGAAAAGTTTCTTAAGGGAATAGCTGTAACTCTGTGAGATGAATTAACAAACACAAAGCAGTTTCTCAGTAAGATTCCTTTGGGTTTTTATTTTAGTATATTTCCTTTTTCACCATAACTCTCTATGGGCTTCCAAATATCACCTTGCAAATTCCACAAGAACAGTCTTAGGGAAAGGCTTCTTTAGGGGAAAGCTGTAACTCTGTGAGATGAATTAACAGAACACAAAGCAGTCTCTGAGAAATCTTCTTTCCAGTCTTTAACGGAAGATATTTCCTTTTTCACCTTAGCCCTCTGTGGGCTTCCAAATATCACTTTGAAAATTCCCCCACAAAACAGTTTCTCAGAAAGCTTCTTTCCAGTTTTTAAAGGAAGATATTTCCTTTTTCACCATATCCCTCTATGGGCTTCCAAATATCATGTTGCAAATTCCACAAGAACAACCTCAGCGAAAGGCTTCTTGAGGGGAAAACTGTAACTCTGTGAGATGAATTAACAGAACACAAAGCAGTTTCTCAGAAAGCTTCTTTCCAGTTTTTAACTTAAGATATTTCCTTTTTCACCATAGCACTCTATGTGCGTCCAAATATCACTTTCCAAATTCCACAAGAAGAGTCCTAGATAAAGGCTTCTTGAGGAGAAAGCTGTAACCCTCTGAGATGAATTAACAGAACAAAAAGGAGTTTCTCAGAAGGCTTCTTTTCAGTTTTAAACTGAAGATATTTCCTTTTTCACCATAGCCCTCTACGGGCTTGCAAATATCACTTTGCAAGTTAATCAAGAACAGACTTCGCGAAAGAATTCTTGAGGGGAAAGCTGTAACTCTGTGAGATGAATTAACAGAACACAAAGCAGTCTCTCAGAAATCTTCCTTCCAGTTTTTAACTGAAGATATTTCCTTTTTCAACATGGCCGTTTATGGGCTTCCAAATATCACTTTGCAAATTCCACACAACCGTCTTAGCGAAAGGCTTCTTGAGGAAAAGCTGTAACTCTCTGAGATGAGTTTAAAAAAACACATAGCAGTTTCTTAGAAAGATTCTTTCCAGTTTTTAACGGAAGATATATCCTTTTTCACCATCGCCCTCTCTGGGCTTCGAAATACCACTTTGCAAATTCCACAAGAACAGTCTTAGAGAAAAGTTTCTTAAGGGAAATGCTGTAACTCTGTGAGATGAATTAACAGAACACAAAGCAGTTTCTCAGTAAGATTCCTTTGGGTTTTTATTTTAGTATATTTCCTTTTTCACCATAGCTCTCTATGGGCTTCCAAATATCACCTTGCAAATTCCACAAGAACAGTCTCAGACAGGCTTCTTGAGGGGAAAGCTGTAACTCTGTGAGATGAATTAACAGAACCCAAAGCAGTCTCTGAGAAATCTTCTTTCCAGTTTTTAACGGAAGATATTTCCTTTTTCACCTTAGCCCTCTGTGGGCTTCCAAATATCACTTTGCAAATTCCCCCACAAAACAGTTTCTCAGAAAGCTTCTTTCCAGTTTTTAAAGGAAGATATTTCCTTTTTCACCGTATCCCTCTATGGGCTTCCAAATATCACGTTGCAAATTCCACAAGAACAACCTCAGCGAAAGGCTTCTTCAAGGGAAAGATGTAACTCTGTGAGATGAATTAACAGAACACAGAGCAGTTTCTCAGAAAGCTTCTTTCCAGTTTTTAACGGAAGATATTTCCTTTTCCACCATAGCCCTCTACGGGCTTCCGAATATCACTTTGCAAATTCCACAAGAACAGTCTTAGCGAAAGGCTTCTTGAAGGGAAAACTGTAACTCTGTGAGATGAATTAACAGAACCCACAGCAGTTTCTCAGAAATCTTCTTTCCAGTTTTTAACGGAAGATATTTCCTTTTTTAGCATAGCCCTCTATGGGCTTCCAAATATCACTTTGCAAATTCCACAAGAACAGTCTTAGGAAAAGGCTTCTTGATGTGAAAGCTGTAGCTCTGTGAGATGAATTAATAGAACACAAAGCAGTTTCTCAGAAAACTTTTTTCCAGTTTATATCGGAAGATATTTCCTTTTTCACAGTATCCCTCAATGGGCTTCCAAATATCACTTTGCAAATTTCACAAGAACAGCATTAGCGAAGGGCTTCTTGAGACAGGCTTTTTAGGGGAAAGCTGTAACTCTGTGAGTTGAATTAACAGAACACAAAGCAGGTTATCAGAAAACTTGTTTACATTTTTTAACGGAAGATATTTCCTTTTTCACCGTATCCCTCTATGGGCTTCCAAATATCACTTTGCAACATCCACAAGAACAGTCTTACCGAAAGGCTTCCTGATGGGAAAGCTGTAGCTCTGTGAGATTAATTAACAGACAACAAAGCAGTTACTCAGAAAGTTTCTTTCCAGTTTTTAACGGAAGAGATTTCCTTTTTCACCATATCCCTCTATGGGCTTCGAAATATCACTTTGCAAATTCCCCAAGAACAGTCTTAGTGAACGGCTTCTTGAGGGGAAAGCTTTAACTCTGTGAGATGAATTAAGAGAACACAGTGCAGTTTTTCAGAAAGCATCTTTTCGGTTTTTATGTTACGATATTTTCTTTTTCACCATAGCTCTCTAAGGGCTTCTAAATATCACTTTGCAAATTCCACAAGAACAGTCTTAGGGGAAGGCTTCTTGAAGGGAAAGCTGTAACACTGTGAGATGAATTAACAGAACACAAAGTAGTTTCTCAGAAAGCTTCTTTCCAGTTTTTAACGGAAGTTATTTCCTTTATTAACATAGCCTTCTATGGGCTTCCATATATCCGTTTGCAAATTTCACAAGAACAGTCTTAGCGAAGGGCTTCTTGAGGAGAAAGCTGTAACTCTCTGAGATTAATTAACAGACAACAAAGCAGTTACTCATAATTCTTCTTTCAAGTTTTTAACCGAAGATATTTCCTTTTTCACCATAGCCCTCTATGTTTTTCCAAATACCACATTTCAAGTTCCACAAGAACAGTCTTAGCGAAAGGCTATTTGAGGAGAAAGCTGTAAATCTGTAGGATGAATTAACAAACACAAAACTGTTTCTCAGAAAGCTTCTTTCCAGTTTTTATCTTAGGATATTTCCTTTTTCACCGTAGCCCTCTATGGGCTTCCAAATATCACTTTGCAAATTCCACAAGAACAGTCTTAGAGAAAGGCTTCTTGAGGGGAAAGCTGAAACTCTGTGCGATGAATTAACCGAACACAAAACAGTTTCTCAGAAAGCCTCTTTTCCGTTTTTATCTTAGGATATTTCCTTTTTCACCATAGACCTCTATGGGCTTCCAAAAATCACTTTCAAATTCCACAAAAACAGTATTGGGGAAAGGCTTCTTGTCGGGAAAGCTGTAACTCTGTGTGATGAATTAACAAACACAAAGCAGTTTCTCACAAATCTTCTTTTCAGTTTTTAACGGAAGATATTTTCCTTTTTTCCACAGCTCTCTATGGGCTTCCAAATATCACTTTGCAAATTCCACAAGAACAGTCTTAGGGAAAGGCTTCTTGAGTGTAAAGCTGTAACTCTGTGAGATCATTTAAGAAAATACAAAGCAGATTCTCAGAAATCTTCTCTCAAGTTTTTAACGGAAGATATTTTCTTTTTCACCAGAGTCCTCTAAGGGCTTCCAAATATCACATTTGAAATTCCACAAGAACAGTCTTAGCGAAAGGCTTTTTGAGGAGAAAGATGTAAATCTGTAAGATGATTTAACAGACACAAAACAGTTTCTCAGAAATCTTCTTTTCAGTTTTTAATGCAAGATATTTTCTTTTTCACGATAGCCCTCTATGGGCTTTCAAATATCACTGGGCAAATTACACAAGAACAGCCTTAGCGAAAATCTTCATTGGGAGAAAGCTGTAACTCTGTGAGATGAATTAACAGAACACAAAGCAGTTTCTCAGAAATTTTTTTTCCAGTTTTTAATGGAAGATATTTCCTTTTCTACCATAGAACTCTATGGGCTTCCAAATATCACTTTGCAAATTCCACAAGAACAGTCTTAGCGAAAGGCTTCTTGAAAGGATAGCTTTAACTCTGTTAGATGAATTAACAGAACCCACAGCAGTTTCTCAGAAATCTTCTTTCCAGTTTTTAACGGAAGATATTTCCTTTTTCAGCATAGCCCTCTATGGGCATCCAAATATCACATTGCAAATTCCACAAGAACAGTCTTAGGGAAAGCCTTCTTGAGGGAAAAGCTGTGACTCCGTGAGATGAACTAACAGAACACAAAGCTGTTTCTCAGAACGCTTCTTTTCGGTTTTTATCTTAGGATATTTCCATTTTCATCATAGCCCTGTAAGGGTTTCCAAATAAGACTTTGCAAATTCCACAACAACCGCGTTATTGAAAGGCTTCTTGAGGGGAAAGCTGTAATTCTCTGAAATGAATTCACAGAACACAAAGATGTTTCTCAGAAAGATTCCTTTGGGTTTTTATCTTAGGATATTTGCTTCTTCACCATAGCTCTCTATGGGCTTCTGAATATCACCTTGCAAATTTCACAAGAGCAGTCTTCGGGAAAGGTTTCTTGAGGGAAAAGCTGTAACTCTGTGAGGTGAATTAACAGAACCCAAATCAGTTTCTCAGATATCTTATTTCCAGTTTTTAACGGAAGATATTTCCTTTTTCACCTTAACCCTCTGTGGGCTTCCAAATGTCACTTTGCAAATTCCACAAGAAAAGTCTTAGCGAAAGGCGTCTTGAGGAGAAAGCTGTAACGCTGTGAGATGAATTAACCGAACACAAAAGAGTTTCTCAGAAAGCTTCTTTCCCGTTTTTAAAGTAAAATATTTCCTTTTTCACCATAGCCCTCTATGGGCTTCCAAATATCACTTTGCAAATTCCACAAGAACAGCCTTAGCGAAAGGCTTCTTGAGGGGAAAGCTGTAACTCTGTGAGATGAATTAACAGAACACAAAGCAGTTTCACAGAAAGCTACTTTTCACTTTATATCTTAGGATATTTCCTTTTTCACCATAGCCCTCTATAGGCTTCCAAATATCAGTTTGCAAATTCCACAAAAACTGTCTTAGTGAACGGCTTCTTGAGGGGAAAGCTGTAACTCGGTGAGATTAACTAACAGAACACAAAGCAATTTCCCAGAAAGCTTCTTTTCAGTTTTTATCTTAGCATAATTCCATTTTCAGCTTAGACTTCTACGGGCTTCCAAATATCACTTTGCATATTCCACAAGAACAGTCTTAGAGAAAGACTTCTTGAGGGGAAAGCTGTAACTCTGCGAGATGAATTAACAGAAGACAAAGCAGTTTCTCAGAAAGCTTCTTTACGGTTTTTATCTTAGGATATTTTCATTTGCACCATAGCTCTCTATGGGCTTCCAAATATCACTTTGCCAATTCCAAAAGAACAGTCTTTGCGAAAGGCTTCTTGAACGGAAAGCTGTAAATCTCTGAGATGAGTTAACAGAACAGAAAGCAGTTCCTCAGAAAGCTTCTTTTCAGTTTTTATCTTAGGATATTTCCTTTTTCTCCATAGTGCTCCAAGGGCTTCCAAATATCACTTTGCAAATTCCACAAGAACAGTGTTAGCGAAAGGTTTCATGAGGGGAAAGCTGTAACTCTATGAGATGAATTAACAGAACACAAAGCGTTTTCTCAGAAGACTTCTTTCCATTTTTTAACTGAAGATATTTCCTTTTTCACCATAGACCTCTTTGGGCTTTCAAATGTCACATTGCAAATTCCACACAACAGTCTTAGAGAAAGGCTTCTTGAGGAAAACCTGTAACTCTCTGAGATGAATTTAAAAAAACACATAGCAGTTTCTTAGAAAGATTCTTTCCAGTTTTTAACGGAAGATATATCCTTTTTCACCATTGCCCTCTATGGGCTTCGAAATACCACTTTGCAAATTCCACAAGAACAGTCTTAGAGAAAAGTTTCTTAAGGGAATAGCTGTAACTCTGTGAGATGAATTAACAAACACAAAGCAGTTTCTCAGTAAGATTCCTTTGGGTTTTTATTTTAGTATATTTCCTTTTTCACCATAACTCTCTATGGGCTTCCAAATATCACCTTGCAAATTCCACAAGAACAGTCTTAGGGAAAGGCTTCTTTAGGGGAAAGCTGTAACTCTGTGAGATGAATTAACAGAACACAAAGCAGTCTCTGAGAAATCTTCTTTCCAGTCTTTAACGGAAGATATTTCCTTTTTCACCTTAGCCCTCTGTGGGCTTCCAAATATCACTTTGAAAATTCCCCCACAAAACAGTTTCTCAGAAAGCTTCTTTCCAGTTTTTAAAGGAAGATATTTCCTTTTTCACCATATCCCTCTATGGGCTTCCAAATATCATGTTGCAAATTCCACAAGAACAACCTCAGCGAAAGGCTTCTTGAGGGGAAAACTGTAACTCTGTGAGATGAATTAACAGAACACAAAGCAGTTTCTCAGAAAGCTTCTTTCCAGTTTTTAACTTAAGATATTTCCTTTTTCACCATAGCACTCTATGTGCGTCCAAATATCACTTTCCAAATTCCACAAGAAGAGTCCTAGATAAAGGCTTCTTGAGGAGAAAGCTGTAACCCTCTGAGATGAATTAACAGAACAAAAAGGAGTTTCTCAGAAGGCTTCTTTTCAGTTTTAAACTGAAGATATTTCCTTTTTCACCATAGCCCTCTACGGGCTTGCAAATATCACTTTGCAAGTTAATCAAGAACAGACTTCGCGAAAGAATTCTTGAGGGGAAAGCTGTAACTCTGTGAGATGAATTAACAGAACACAAAGCAGTCTCTCAGAAATCTTCCTTCCAGTTTTTAACTGAAGATATTTCCTTTTTCAACATGGCCGTTTATGGGCTTCCAAATATCACTTTGCAAATTCCACACAACCGTCTTAGCGAAAGGCTTCTTGAGGAAAAGCTGTAACTCTCTGAGATGAGTTTAAAAAAACACATAGCAGTTTCTTAGAAAGATTCTTTCCAGTTTTTAACGGAAGATATATCCTTTTTCACCATCGCCCTCTCTGGGCTTCGAAATACCACTTTGCAAATTCCACAAGAACAGTCTTAGAGAAAAGTTTCTTAAGGGAAATGCTGTAACTCTGTGAGATGAATTAACAGAACACAAAGCAGTTTCTCAGTAAGATTCCTTTGGGTTTTTATTTTAGTATATTTCCTTTTTCACCATAGCTCTCTATGGGCTTCCAAATATCACCTTGCAAATTCCACAAGAACAGTCTCAGACAGGCTTCTTGAGGGGAAAGCTGTAACTCTGTGAGATGAATTAACAGAACCCAAAGCAGTCTCTGAGAAATCTTCTTTCCAGTTTTTAACGGAAGATATTTCCTTTTTCACCTTAGCCCTCTGTGGGCTTCCAAATATCACTTTGCAAATTCCCCCACAAAACAGTTTCTCAGAAAGCTTCTTTCCAGTTTTTAAAGGAAGATATTTCCTTTTTCACCGTATCCCTCTATGGGCTTCCAAATATCACGTTGCAAATTCCACAAGAACAACCTCAGCGAAAGGCTTCTTCAAGGGAAAGATGTAACTCTGTGAGATGAATTAACAGAACACAGAGCAGTTTCTCAGAAAGCTTCTTTCCAGTTTTTAACGGAAGATATTTCCTTTTCCACCATAGCCCTCTACGGGCTTCCGAATATCACTTTGCAAATTCCACAAGAACAGTCTTAGCGAAAGGCTTCTTGAAGGGAAAACTGTAACTCTGTGAGATGAATTAACAGAACCCACAGCAGTTTCTCAGAAATCTTCTTTCCAGTTTTTAACGGAAGATATTTCCTTTTTTAGCATAGCCCTCTATGGGCTTCCAAATATCACTTTGCAAATTCCACAAGAACAGTCTTAGGAAAAGGCTTCTTGATGTGAAAGCTGTAGCTCTGTGAGATGAATTAATAGAACACAAAGCAGTTTCTCAGAAAACTTTTTTCCAGTTTATATCGGAAGATATTTCCTTTTTCACAGTATCCCTCAATGGGCTTCCAAATATCACTTTGCAAATTTCACAAGAACAGCATTAGCGAAGGGCTTCTTGAGACAGGCTTTTTAGGGGAAAGCTGTAACTCTGTGAGTTGAATTAACAGAACACAAAGCAGGTTATCAGAAAACTTGTTTACATTTTTTAACGGAAGATATTTCCTTTTTCACCGTATCCCTCTATGGGCTTCCAAATATCACTTTGCAACATCCACAAGAACAGTCTTACCGAAAGGCTTCCTGATGGGAAAGCTGTAGCTCTGTGAGATTAATTAACAGACAACAAAGCAGTTACTCAGAAAGTTTCTTTCCAGTTTTTAACGGAAGAGATTTCCTTTTTCACCATATCCCTCTATGGGCTTCGAAATATCACTTTGCAAATTCCCCAAGAACAGTCTTAGTGAACGGCTTCTTGAGGGGAAAGCTTTAACTCTGTGAGATGAATTAAGAGAACACAGTGCAGTTTTTCAGAAAGCATCTTTTCGGTTTTTATGTTACGATATTTTCTTTTTCACCATAGCTCTCTAAGGGCTTCTAAATATCACTTTGCAAATTCCACAAGAACAGTCTTAGGGGAAGGCTTCTTGAAGGGAAAGCTGTAACACTGTGAGATGAATTAACAGAACACAAAGTAGTTTCTCAGAAAGCTTCTTTCCAGTTTTTAACGGAAGTTATTTCCTTTATTAACATAGCCTTCTATGGGCTTCCATATATCCGTTTGCAAATTTCACAAGAACAGTCTTAGCGAAGGGCTTCTTGAGGAGAAAGCTGTAACTCTCTGAGATTAATTAACAGACAACAAAGCAGTTACTCATAATTCTTCTTTCAAGTTTTTAACCGAAGATATTTCCTTTTTCACCATAGCCCTCTATGTTTTTCCAAATACCACATTTCAAGTTCCACAAGAACAGTCTTAGCGAAAGGCTATTTGAGGAGAAAGCTGTAAATCTGTAGGATGAATTAACAAACACAAAACTGTTTCTCAGAAAGCTTCTTTCCAGTTTTTATCTTAGGATATTTCCTTTTTCACCGTAGCCCTCTATGGGCTTCCAAATATCACTTTGCAAATTCCACAAGAACAGTCTTAGAGAAAGGCTTCTTGAGGGGAAAGCTGAAACTCTGTGCGATGAATTAACCGAACACAAAACAGTTTCTCAGAAAGCCTCTTTTCCGTTTTTATCTTAGGATATTTCCTTTTTCACCATAGACCTCTATGGGCTTCCAAAAATCACTTTCAAATTCCACAAAAACAGTATTGGGGAAAGGCTTCTTGTCGGGAAAGCTGTAACTCTGTGTGATGAATTAACAAACACAAAGCAGTTTCTCACAAATCTTCTTTTCAGTTTTTAACGGAAGATATTTTCCTTTTTTCCACAGCTCTCTATGGGCTTCCAAATATCACTTTGCAAATTCCACAAGAACAGTCTTAGGGAAAGGCTTCTTGAGTGTAAAGCTGTAACTCTGTGAGATCATTTAAGAAAATACAAAGCAGATTCTCAGAAATCTTCTCTCAAGTTTTTAACGGAAGATATTTTCTTTTTCACCAGAGTCCTCTAAGGGCTTCCAAATATCACATTTGAAATTCCACAAGAACAGTCTTAGCGAAAGGCTTTTTGAGGAGAAAGATGTAAATCTGTAAGATGATTTAACAGACACAAAACAGTTTCTCAGAAATCTTCTTTTCAGTTTTTAATGCAAGATATTTTCTTTTTCACGATAGCCCTCTATGGGCTTTCAAATATCACTGGGCAAATTACACAAGAACAGCCTTAGCGAAAATCTTCATTGGGAGAAAGCTGTAACTCTGTGAGATGAATTAACAGAACACAAAGCAGTTTCTCAGAAATTTTTTTTCCAGTTTTTAATGGAAGATATTTCCTTTTCTACCATAGAACTCTATGGGCTTCCAAATATCACTTTGCAAATTCCACAAGAACAGTCTTAGCGAAAGGCTTCTTGAAAGGATAGCTTTAACTCTGTTAGATGAATTAACAGAACCCACAGCAGTTTCTCAGAAATCTTCTTTCCAGTTTTTAACGGAAGATATTTCCTTTTTCAGCATAGCCCTCTATGGGCATCCAAATATCACATTGCAAATTCCACAAGAACAGTCTTAGGGAAAGCCTTCTTGAGGGAAAAGCTGTGACTCCGTGAGATGAACTAACAGAACACAAAGCTGTTTCTCAGAACGCTTCTTTTCGGTTTTTATCTTAGGATATTTCCATTTTCATCATAGCCCTGTAAGGGTTTCCAAATAAGACTTTGCAAATTCCACAACAACCGCGTTATTGAAAGGCTTCTTGAGGGGAAAGCTGTAATTCTCTGAAATGAATTCACAGAACACAAAGATGTTTCTCAGAAAGATTCCTTTGGGTTTTTATCTTAGGATATTTGCTTCTTCACCATAGCTCTCTATGGGCTTCTGAATATCACCTTGCAAATTTCACAAGAGCAGTCTTCGGGAAAGGTTTCTTGAGGGAAAAGCTGTAACTCTGTGAGGTGAATTAACAGAACCCAAATCAGTTTCTCAGATATCTTATTTCCAGTTTTTAACGGAAGATATTTCCTTTTTCACCTTAACCCTCTGTGGGCTTCCAAATGTCACTTTGCAAATTCCACAAGAAAAGTCTTAGCGAAAGGCGTCTTGAGGAGAAAGCTGTAACGCTGTGAGATGAATTAACCGAACACAAAAGAGTTTCTCAGAAAGCTTCTTTCCCGTTTTTAAAGTAAAATATTTCCTTTTTCACCATAGCCCTCTATGGGCTTCCAAATATCACTTTGCAAATTCCACAAGAACAGCCTTAGCGAAAGGCTTCTTGAGGGGAAAGCTGTAACTCTGTGAGATGAATTAACAGAACACAAAGCAGTTTCACAGAAAGCTACTTTTCACTTTATATCTTAGGATATTTCCTTTTTCACCATAGCCCTCTATAGGCTTCCAAATATCAGTTTGCAAATTCCACAAAAACTGTCTTAGTGAACGGCTTCTTGAGGGGAAAGCTGTAACTCGGTGAGATTAACTAACAGAACACAAAGCAATTTCCCAGAAAGCTTCTTTTCAGTTTTTATCTTAGCATAATTCCATTTTCAGCTTAGACTTCTACGGGCTTCCAAATATCACTTTGCATATTCCACAAGAACAGTCTTAGAGAAAGACTTCTTGAGGGGAAAGCTGTAACTCTGCGAGATGAATTAACAGAAGACAAAGCAGTTTCTCAGAAAGCTTCTTTACGGTTTTTATCTTAGGATATTTTCATTTGCACCATAGCTCTCTATGGGCTTCCAAATATCACTTTGCCAATTCCAAAAGAACAGTCTTTGCGAAAGGCTTCTTGAACGGAAAGCTGTAAATCTCTGAGATGAGTTAACAGAACAGAAAGCAGTTCCTCAGAAAGCTTCTTTTCAGTTTTTATCTTAGGATATTTCCTTTTTCTCCATAGTGCTCCAAGGGCTTCCAAATATCACTTTGCAAATTCCACAAGAACAGTGTTAGCGAAAGGTTTCATGAGGGGAAAGCTGTAACTCTATGAGATGAATTAACAGAACACAAAGCGTTTTCTCAGAAGACTTCTTTCCATTTTTTAACTGAAGATATTTCCTTTTTCACCATAGACCTCTTTGGGCTTTCAAATGTCACATTGCAAATTCCACACAACAGTCTTAGAGAAAGGCTTCTTGAGGAAAACCTGTAACTCTCTGAGATGAATTTAAAAAAACACATAGCAGTTTCTTAGAAAGATTCTTTCCAGTTTTTAACGGAAGATATATCCTTTTTCACCATTGCCCTCTATGGGCTTCGAAATACCACTTTGCAAATTCCACAAGAACAGTCTTAGAGAAAAGTTTCTTAAGGGAATAGCTGTAACTCTGTGAGATGAATTAACAAACACAAAGCAGTTTCTCAGTAAGATTCCTTTGGGTTTTTATTTTAGTATATTTCCTTTTTCACCATAACTCTCTATGGGCTTCCAAATATCACCTTGCAAATTCCACAAGAACAGTCTTAGGGAAAGGCTTCTTTAGGGGAAAGCTGTAACTCTGTGAGATGAATTAACAGAACACAAAGCAGTCTCTGAGAAATCTTCTTTCCAGTCTTTAACGGAAGATATTTCCTTTTTCACCTTAGCCCTCTGTGGGCTTCCAAATATCACTTTGAAAATTCCCCCACAAAACAGTTTCTCAGAAAGCTTCTTTCCAGTTTTTAAAGGAAGATATTTCCTTTTTCACCATATCCCTCTATGGGCTTCCAAATATCATGTTGCAAATTCCACAAGAACAACCTCAGCGAAAGGCTTCTTGAGGGGAAAACTGTAACTCTGTGAGATGAATTAACAGAACACAAAGCAGTTTCTCAGAAAGCTTCTTTCCAGTTTTTAACTTAAGATATTTCCTTTTTCACCATAGCACTCTATGTGCGTCCAAATATCACTTTCCAAATTCCACAAGAAGAGTCCTAGATAAAGGCTTCTTGAGGAGAAAGCTGTAACCCTCTGAGATGAATTAACAGAACAAAAAGGAGTTTCTCAGAAGGCTTCTTTTCAGTTTTAAACTGAAGATATTTCCTTTTTCACCATAGCCCTCTACGGGCTTGCAAATATCACTTTGCAAGTTAATCAAGAACAGACTTCGCGAAAGAATTCTTGAGGGGAAAGCTGTAACTCTGTGAGATGAATTAACAGAACACAAAGCAGTCTCTCAGAAATCTTCCTTCCAGTTTTTAACTGAAGATATTTCCTTTTTCAACATGGCCGTTTATGGGCTTCCAAATATCACTTTGCAAATTCCACACAACCGTCTTAGCGAAAGGCTTCTTGAGGAAAAGCTGTAACTCTCTGAGATGAGTTTAAAAAAACACATAGCAGTTTCTTAGAAAGATTCTTTCCAGTTTTTAACGGAAGATATATCCTTTTTCACCATCGCCCTCTCTGGGCTTCGAAATACCACTTTGCAAATTCCACAAGAACAGTCTTAGAGAAAAGTTTCTTAAGGGAAATGCTGTAACTCTGTGAGATGAATTAACAGAACACAAAGCAGTTTCTCAGTAAGATTCCTTTGGGTTTTTATTTTAGTACATTTCCTTTTTCACCATAGCTCTCTATGGGCTTCCAAATATCACCTTGCAAATTCCACAAGAACAGTCTCAGACAGGCTTCTTGAGGGGAAAGCTGTAACTCTGTGAGATGAATTAACAGAACCCAAAGCAGTCTCTGAGAAATCTTCTTTCCAGTTTTTAACGGAAGATATTTCCTTTTTCACCTTAGCCCTCTGTGGGCTTCCAAATATCACTTTGCAAATTCCCCCACAAAACAGTTTCTCAGAAAGCTTCTTTCCAGTTTTTAAAGGAAGATATTTCCTTTTTCACCGTATCCCTCTATGGGCTTCCAAATATCACGCTGCAAATTCCACAAGAACAACCTCAGCGAAAGGCTTCTTCAAGGGAAAGATGTAACTCTGTGAGATGAATTAACAGAACACAGAGCAGTTTCTCAGAAAGCTTCTTTCCAGTTTTTAACGGAAGATATTTCCTTTTCCACCATAGCCCTCTACGGGCTTCCGAATATCACTTTGCAAATTCCACAAGAACAGTCTTAGCGAAAGGCTTCTTGAAGGGAAAACTGTAACTCTGTGAGATGAATTAACAGAACCCACAGCAGTTTCTCAGAAATCTTCTTTCCAGTTTTTAACGGAAGATATTTCCTTTTTTAGCATAGCCCTCTATGGGCTTCCAAATATCACTTTGCAAATTCCACAAGAACAGTCTTAGGAAAAGGCTTCTTGATGTGAAAGCTGTAGCTCTGTGAGATGAATTAATAGAACACAAAGCAGTTTCTCAGAAAACTTTTTTCCAGTTTATATCGGAAGATATTTCCTTTTTCACAGTATCCCTCAATGGGCTTCCAAATATCCCTTTGCAAATTTCACAAGAACAGCATTAGCGAAGGGCTTCTTGAGACAGGCTTTTTAGGGGAAAGCTGTAACTCTGTGAGTTGAATTAACAGAACACAAAGCAGGTTATCAGAAAACTTGTTTACATTTTTTAACGGAAGATATTTCCTTTTTCACCGTATCCCTCTATGGGCTTCCAAATATCACTTTGCAACATCCACAAGAACAGTCTTACCGAAAGGCTTCCTGATGGGAAAGCTGTAGCTCTGTGAGATTAATTAACAGACAACAAAGCAGTTACTCAGAAAGTTTCTTTCCAGTTTTTAACGGAAGAGATTTCCTTTTTCACCATATCCCTCTATGGGCTTCGAAATATCACTTTGCAAATTCCACAAGAACAGTCTTAGTGAACGGCTTCTTGAGGGGAAAGCTTTAACTCTGTGAGATGAATTAAGAGAACACAGTGCAGTTTTTCAGAAAGCATCTTTTCGGTTTTTATGTTACGATATTTTCTTTTTCACCATAGCTCTCTAAGGGCTTCTAAATATCACTTTGCAAATTCCACAAGAACAGTCTTAGGGGAAGGCTTCTTGAAGGGAAAGCTGTAACACTGTGAGATGAATTAACAGAACACAAAGTAGTTTCTCAGAAAGCTTCTTTCCAGTTTTTAACGGAAGTTATTTCCTTTATTAACATAGCCTTCTATGGGCTTCCATATATCCGTTTGCAAATTTCACAAGAACAGTCTTAGCGAAGGGCTTCTTGAGGAGAAAGCTGTAACTCTCTGAGATTAATTAACAGACAACAAAGCAGTTACTCATAATTCTTCTTTCAAGTTTTTAACCGAAGATATTTCCTTTTTCACCATAGCCCTCTATGTTTTTCCAAATACCACATTTCAAGTTCCACAAGAACAGTCTTAGCGAAAGGCTATTTGAGGAGAAAGCTGTAAATCTGTAGGATGAATTAACAAACACAAAACTGTTTCTCAGAAAGCTTCTTTCCAGTTTTTATCTTAGGATATTTCCTTTTTCACCGTAGCCCTCTATGGGCTTCCAAATATCACTTTGCAAATTCCACAAGAACAGTCTTAGAGAAAGGCTTCTTGAGGGGAAAGCTGAAACTCTGTGCGATGAATTAACCGAACACAAAACAGTTTCTCAGAAAGCCTCTTTTCCGTTTTTATCTTAGGATATTTCCTTTTTCACCATAGACCTCTATGGGCTTCCAAAAATCACTTTCAAATTCCACAAAAACAGTATTGGGGAAAGGCTTCTTGTCGGGAAAGCTGTAACTCTGTGTGATGAATTAACAAACACAAAGCAGTTTCTCACAAATCTTCTTTTCAGTTTTTAACGGAAGATATTTTCCTTTTTTCCACAGCTCTCTATGGGCTTCCAAATATCACTTTGCAAATTCCACAAGAACAGTCTTAGGGAAAGGCTTCTTGAGTGTAAAGCTGTAACTCTGTGAGATCATTTAAGAAAATACAAAGCAGATTCTCAGAAATCTTCTCTCAAGTTTTTAACGGAAGATATTTTCTTTTTCACCAGAGTCCTCTAAGGGCTTCCAAATATCACATTTGAAATTCCACAAGAACAGTCTTAGCGAAAGGCTTTTTGAGGAGAAAGATGTAAATCTGTAAGATGATTTAACAGACACAAAACAGTTTCTCAGAAATCTTCTTTTCAGTTTTTAATGCAAGATATTTTCTTTTTCACGATAGCCCTCTATGGGCTTTCAAATATCACTGGGCAAATTACACAAGAACAGCCTTAGCGAAAATCTTCATTGGGAGAAAGCTGTAACTCTGTGAGATGAATTAACAGAACACAAAGCAGTTTCTCAGAAATTTTTTTTCCAGTTTTTAATGGAAGATATTTCCTTTTCTACCATAGAACTCTATGGGCTTCCAAATATCACTTTGCAAATTCCACAAGAACAGTCTTAGCGAAAGGCTTCTTGAAAGGATAGCTTTAACTCTGTTAGATGAATTAACAGAACCCACAGCAGTTTCTCAGAAATCTTCTTTCCAGTTTTTAACGGAAGATATTTCCTTTTTCAGCATAGCCCTCTATGGGCATCCAAATATCACATTGCAAATTCCACAAGAACAGTCTTAGGGAAAGCCTTCTTGAGGGAAAAGCTGTGACTCCGTGAGATGAACTAACAGAACACAAAGCTGTTTCTCAGAACGCTTCTTTTCGGTTTTTATCTTAGGATATTTCCATTTTCATCATAGCCCTGTAAGGGTTTCCAAATAAGACTTTGCAAATTCCACAACAACCGCGTTATTGAAAGGCTTCTTGAGGGGAAAGCTGTAATTCTCTGAAATGAATTCACAGAACACAAAGATGTTTCTCAGAAAGATTCCTTTGGGTTTTTATCTTAGGATATTTGCTTCTTCACCATAGCTCTCTATGGGCTTCTGAATATCACCTTGCAAATTTCACAAGAGCAGTCTTCGGGAAAGGTTTCTTGAGGGAAAAGCTGTAACTCTGTGAGGTGAATTAACAGAACCCAAATCAGTTTCTCAGATATCTTATTTCCAGTTTTTAACGGAAGATATTTCCTTTTTCACCTTAACCCTCTGTGGGCTTCCAAATGTCACTTTGCAAATTCCACAAGAAAAGTCTTAGCGAAAGGCGTCTTGAGGAGAAAGCTGTAACGCTGTGAGATGAATTAACCGAACACAAAAGAGTTTCTCAGAAAGCTTCTTTCCCGTTTTTAAAGTAAAATATTTCCTTTTTCACCATAGCCCTCTATGGGCTTCCAAATATCACTTTGCAAATTCCACAAGAACAGCCTTAGCGAAAGGCTTCTTGAGGGGAAAGCTGTAACTCTGTGAGATGAATTAACAGAACACAAAGCAGTTTCACAGAAAGCTACTTTTCACTTTATATCTTAGGATATTTCCTTTTTCACCATAGCCCTCTATAGGCTTCCAAATATCAGTTTGCAAATTCCACAAAAACTGTCTTAGTGAACGGCTTCTTGAGGGGAAAGCTGTAACTCGGTGAGATTAACTAACAGAACACAAAGCAATTTCCCAGAAAGCTTCTTTTCAGTTTTTATCTTAGCATAATTCCATTTTCAGCTTAGACTTCTACGGGCTTCCAAATATCACTTTGCATATTCCACAAGAACAGTCTTAGAGAAAGACTTCTTGAGGGGAAAGCTGTAACTCTGCGAGATGAATTAACAGAAGACAAAGCAGTTTCTCAGAAAGCTTCTTTACGGTTTTTATCTTAGGATATTTTCATTTGCACCATAGCTCTCTATGGGCTTCCAAATATCACTTTGCCAATTCCAAAAGAACAGTCTTTGCGAAAGGCTTCTTGAACGGAAAGCTGTAAATCTCTGAGATGAGTTAACAGAACAGAAAGCAGTTCCTCAGAAAGCTTCTTTTCAGTTTTTATCTTAGGATATTTCCTTTTTCTCCATAGTGCTCCAAGGGCTTCCAAATATCACTTTGCAAATTCCACAAGAACAGTGTTAGCGAAAGGTTTCATGAGGGGAAAGCTGTAACTCTATGAGATGAATTAACAGAACACAAAGCGTTTTCTCAGAAGACTTCTTTCCATTTTTTAACTGAAGATATTTCCTTTTTCACCATAGACCTCTTTGGGCTTTCAAATGTCACATTGCAAATTCCACACAACAGTCTTAGAGAAAGGCTTCTTGAGGAAAACCTGTAACTCTCTGAGATGAATTTAAAAAAACACATAGCAGTTTCTTAGAAAGATTCTTTCCAGTTTTTAACGGAAGATATATCCTTTTTCACCATTGCCCTCTATGGGCTTCGAAATACCACTTTGCAAATTCCACAAGAACAGTCTTAGAGAAAAGTTTCTTAAGGGAATAGCTGTAACTCTGTGAGATGAATTAACAAACACAAAGCAGTTTCTCAGTAAGATTCCTTTGGGTTTTTATTTTAGTATATTTCCTTTTTCACCATAACTCTCTATGGGCTTCCAAATATCACCTTGCAAATTCCACAAGAACAGTCTTAGGGAAAGGCTTCTTTAGGGGAAAGCTGTAACTCTGTGAGATGAATTAACAGAACACAAAGCAGTCTCTGAGAAATCTTCTTTCCAGTCTTTAACGGAAGATATTTCCTTTTTCACCTTAGCCCTCTGTGGGCTTCCAAATATCACTTTGAAAATTCCCCCACAAAACAGTTTCTCAGAAAGCTTCTTTCCAGTTTTTAAAGGAAGATATTTCCTTTTTCACCATATCCCTCTATGGGCTTCCAAATATCATGTTGCAAATTCCACAAGAACAACCTCAGCGAAAGGCTTCTTGAGGGGAAAACTGTAACTCTGTGAGATGAATTAACAGAACACAAAGCAGTTTCTCAGAAAGCTTCTTTCCAGTTTTTAACTTAAGATATTTCCTTTTTCACCATAGCACTCTATGTGCGTCCAAATATCACTTTCCAAATTCCACAAGAAGAGTCCTAGATAAAGGCTTCTTGAGGAGAAAGCTGTAACCCTCTGAGATGAATTAACAGAACAAAAAGGAGTTTCTCAGAAGGCTTCTTTTCAGTTTTAAACTGAAGATATTTCCTTTTTCACCATAGCCCTCTACGGGCTTGCAAATATCACTTTGCAAGTTAATCAAGAACAGACTTCGCGAAAGAATTCTTGAGGGGAAAGCTGTAACTCTGTGAGATGAATTAACAGAACACAAAGCAGTCTCTCAGAAATCTTCCTTCCAGTTTTTAACTGAAGATATTTCCTTTTTCAACATGGCCGTTTATGGGCTTCCAAATATCACTTTGCAAATTCCACACAACAGTCTTAGCGAAAGGCTTCTTGAGGAAAAGCTGTAACTCTCTGAGATGAGTTTAAAAAAACACATAGCAGTTTCTTAGAAAGATTCTTTCCAGTTTTTAACGGAAGATATATCCTTTTTCACCATCGCCCTCTCTGGGCTTCGAAATACCACTTTGCAAATTCCACAAGAACAGTCTTAGAGAAAAGTTTCTTAAGGGAAATGCTGTAACTCTGTGAGATGAATTAACAGAACACAAAGCAGTTTCTCAGTAAGATTCCTTTGGGTTTTTATTTTAGTACATTTCCTTTTTCACCATAGCTCTCTATGGGCTTCCAAATATCACCTTGCAAATTCCACAAGAACAGTCTCAGACAGGCTTCTTGAGGGGAAAGCTGTAACTCTGTGAGATGAATTAACAGAACCCAAAGCAGTCTCTGAGAAATCTTCTTTCCAGTTTTTAACGGAAGATATTTCCTTTTTCACCTTAGCCCTCTGTGGGCTTCCAAATATCACTTTGCAAATTCCCCCACAAAACAGTTTCTCAGAAAGCTTCTTTCCAGTTTTTAAAGGAAGATATTTCCTTTTTCACCGTATCCCTCTATGGGCTTCCAAATATCACGTTGCAAATTCCACAAGAACAACCTCAGCGAAAGGCTTCTTCAAGGGAAAGATGTAACTCTGTGAGATGAATTAACAGAACACAGAGCAGTTTCTCAGAAAGCTTCTTTCCAGTTTTTAACGGAAGATATTTCCTTTTCCACCATAGCCCTCTACGGGCTTCCGAATATCACTTTGCAAATTCCACAAGAACAGTCTTAGCGAAAGGCTTCTTGAAGGGAAAACTGTAACTCTGTGAGATGAATTAACAGAACCCACAGCAGTTTCTCAGAAATCTTCTTTCCAGTTTTTAACGGAAGATATTTCCTTTTTTAGCATAGCCCTCTATGGGCTTCCAAATATCACTTTGCAAATTCCACAAGAACAGTCTTAGGAAAAGGCTTCTTGATGTGAAAGCTGTAGCTCTGTGAGATGAATTAATAGAACACAAAGCAGTTTCTCAGAAAACTTTTTTCCAGTTTATATCGGAAGATATTTCCTTTTTCACAGTATCCCTCAATGGGCTTCCAAATATCACTTTGCAAATTTCACAAGAACAGCATTAGCGAAGGGCTTCTTGAGACAGGCTTTTTAGGGGAAAGCTGTAACTCTGTGAGTTGAATTAACAGAACACAAAGCAGGTTATCAGAAAACTTGTTTACATTTTTTAACGGAAGATATTTCCTTTTTCACCGTATCCCTCTATGGGCTTCCAAATATCACTTTGCAACATCCACAAGAACAGTCTTACCGAAAGGCTTCCTGATGGGAAAGCTGTAGCTCTGTGAGATTAATTAACAGACAACAAAGCAGTTACTCAGAAAGTTTCTTTCCAGTTTTTAACGGAAGAGATTTCCTTTTTCACCATATCCCTCTATGGGCTTCGAAATATCACTTTGCAAATTCCCCAAGAACAGTCTTAGTGAACGGCTTCTTGAGGGGAAAGCTTTAACTCTGTGAGATGAATTAAGAGAACACAGTGCAGTTTTTCAGAAAGCATCTTTTCGGTTTTTATGTTACGATATTTTCTTTTTCACCATAGCTCTCTAAGGGCTTCTAAATATCACTTTGCAAATTCCACAAGAACAGTCTTAGGGGAAGGCTTCTTGAAGGGAAAGCTGTAACACTGTGAGATGAATTAACAGAACACAAAGTAGTTTCTCAGAAAGCTTCTTTCCAGTTTTTAACGGAAGTTATTTCCTTTATTAACATAGCCTTCTATGGGCTTCCATATATCAGTTTGCAAATTTCACAAGAACAGTCTTAGCGAAGGGCTTCTTGAGGAGAAAGCTGTAACTCTCTGAGATTAATTAACAGACAACAAAGCAGTTACTCATAATTCTTCTTTCAAGTTTTTAACCGAAGATATTTCCTTTTTCACCATAGCCCTCTATGTTTTTCCAAATACCACATTTCAAGTTCCACAAGAACAGTCTTAGCGAAAGGCTATTTGAGGAGAAAGCTGTAAATCTGTAGGATGAATTAACAAACACAAAACTGTTTCTCAGAAAGCTTCTTTCCAGTTTTTATCTTAGGATATTTCCTTTTTCACCGTAGCCCTCTATGGGCTTCCAAATATCACTTTGCAAATTCCACAAGAACAGTCTTAGAGAAAGGCTTCTTGAGGGGAAAGCTGAAACTCTGTGCGATGAATTAACCGAACACAAAACAGTTTCTCAGAAAGCCTCTTTTCCGTTTTTATCTTAGGATATTTCCTTTTTCACCATAGACCTCTATGGGCTTCCAAAAATCACTTTCAAATTCCACAAAAACAGTATTGGGGAAAGGCTTCTTGTCGGGAAAGCTGTAACTCTGTGTGATGAATTAACAAACACAAAGCAGTTTCTCACAAATCTTCTTTTCAGTTTTTAACGGAAGATATTTTCCTTTTTTCCACAGCTCTCTATGGGCTTCCAAATATCACTTTGCAAATTCCACAAGAACAGTCTTAGGGAAAGGCTTCTTGAGTGTAAAGCTGTAACTCTGTGAGATCATTTAAGAAAATACAAAGCAGATTCTCAGAAATCTTCTCTCAAGTTTTTAACGGAAGATATTTTCTTTTTCACCAGAGTCCTCTAAGGGCTTCCAAATATCACATTTGAAATTCCACAAGAACAGTCTTAGCGAAAGGCTTTTTGAGGAGAAAGATGTAAATCTGTAAGATGATTTAACAGACACAAAACAGTTTCTCAGAAATCTTCTTTTCAGTTTTTAATGCAAGATATTTTCTTTTTCACGATAGCCCTCTATGGGCTTTCAAATATCACTGGGCAAATTACACAAGAACAGCCTTAGCGAAAATCTTCATTGGGAGAAAGCTGTAACTCTGTGAGATGAATTAACAGAACACAAAGCAGTTTCTCAGAAATTTTTTTTCCAGTTTTTAATGGAAGATATTTCCTTTTCTACCATAGAACTCTATGGGCTTCCAAATATCACTTTGCAAATTCCACAAGAACAGTCTTAGCGAAAGGCTTCTTGAAAGGATAGCTTTAACTCTGTTAGATGAATTAACAGAACCCACAGCAGTTTCTCAGAAATCTTCTTTCCAGTTTTTAGCGGAAGATATTTCCTTTTTCAGCATAGCCCTCTATGGGCATCCAAATATCACATTGCAAATTCCACAAGAACAGTCTTAGGGAAAGCCTTCTTGAGGGAAAAGCTGTGACTCCGTGAGATGAACTAACAGAACACAAAGCTGTTTCTCAGAACGCTTCTTTTCGGTTTTTATCTTAGGATATTTCCATTTTCATCATAGCCCTGTAAGGGTTTCCAAATAAGACTTTGCAAATTCCACAACAACCGCGTTATTGAAAGGCTTCTTGAGGGGAAAGCTGTAATTCTCTGAAATGAATTCACAGAACACAAAGATGTTTCTCAGAAAGATTCCTTTGGGTTTTTATCTTAGGATATTTGCTTCTTCACCATAGCTCTCTATGGGCTTCTGAATATCACCTTGCAAATTTCACAAGAGCAGTCTTCGGGAAAGGTTTCTTGAGGGAAAAGCTGTAACTCTGTGAGGTGAATTAACAGAACCCAAATCAGTTTCTCAGATATCTTATTTCCAGTTTTTAACGGAAGATATTTCCTTTTTCACCTTAACCCTCTGTGGGCTTCCAAATGTCACTTTGCAAATTCCACAAGAAAAGTCTTAGCGAAAGGCGTCTTGAGGAGAAAGCTGTAACGCTGTGAGATGAATTAACCGAACACAAAAGAGTTTCTCAGAAAGCTTCTTTCCCGTTTTTAAAGTAAAATATTTCCTTTTTCACCATAGCCCTCTATGGGCTTCCAAATATCACTTTGCAAATTCCACAAGAACAGCCTTAGCGAAAGGCTTCTTGAGGGGAAAGCTGTAACTCTGTGAGATGAATTAACAGAACACAAAGCAGTTTCACAGAAAGCTACTTTTCACTTTATATCTTAGGATATTTCCTTTTTCACCATAGCCCTCTATAGGCTTCCAAATATCAGTTTGCAAATTTCACAAAAACTGTCTTAGTGAACGGCTTCTTGAGGGGAAAGCTGTAACTCGGTGAGATTAACTAACAGAACACAAAGCAATTTCCCAGAAAGCTTCTTTTCAGTTTTTATCTTAGCATAATTCCATTTTCAGCTTAGACTTCTACAGGCTTCCAAATATCACTTTGCATATTCCACAAGAACAGTCTTAGAGAAAGACTTCTTGAGGGGAAAGCTGTAACTCTGCGAGATGAATTAACAGAAGACAAAGCAGTTTCTCAGAAAGCTTCTTTACGGTTTTTATCTTAGGATATTTTCATTTGCACCATAGCTCTCTATGGGCTTCCAAATATCACTTTGCCAATTCCAAAAGAACAGTCTTTGCGAAAGGCTTCTTGAACGGAAAGCTGTAAATCTCTGAGATGAGTTAACAGAACAGAAAGCAGTTCCTCAGAAAGCTTCTTTTCAGTTTTTATCTTAGGATATTTCCTTTTTCTCCATAGTGCTCCAAGGGCTTCCAAATATCACTTTGCAAATTCCACAAGAACAGTGTTAGCGAAAGGTTTCATGAGGGGAAAGCTGTAACTCTATGAGATGAATTAACAGAACACAAAGCGTTTTCTCAGAAGACTTCTTTCCATTTTTTAACTGAAGATATTTCCTTTTTCACCATAGACCTCTTTGGGCTTTCAAATGTCACATTGCAAATTCCACACAACAGTCTTAGAGAAAGGCTTCTTGAGGAAAACCTGTAACTCTCTGAGATGAATTTAAAAAAACACATAGCAGTTTCTTAGAAAGATTCTTTCCAGTTTTTAACGGAAGATATATCCTTTTTCACCATTGCCCTCTATGGGCTTCGAAATACCACTTTGCAAATTCCACAAGAACAGTCTTAGAGAAAAGTTTCTTAAGGGAATAGCTGTAACTCTGTGAGATGAATTAACAAACACAAAGCAGTTTCTCAGTAAGATTCCTTTGGGTTTTTATTTTAGTATATTTCCTTTTTCACCATAACTCTCTATGGGCTTCCAAATATCACCTTGCAAATTCCACAAGAACAGTCTTAGGGAAAGGCTTCTTTAGGGGAAAGCTGTAACTCTGTGAGATGAATTAACAGAACACAAAGCAGTCTCTGAGAAATCTTCTTTCCAGTCTTTAACGGAAGATATTTCCTTTTTCACCTTAGCCCTCTGTGGGCTTCCAAATATCACTTTGAAAATTCCCCCACAAAACAGTTTCTCAGAAAGCTTCTTTCCAGTTTTTAAAGGAAGATATTTCCTTTTTCACCATATCCCTCTATGGGCTTCCAAATATCATGTTGCAAATTCCACAAGAACAACCTCAGCGAAAGGCTTCTTGAGGGGAAAACTGTAACTCTGTGAGATGAATTAACAGAACACAAAGCAGTTTCTCAGAAAGCTTCTTTCCAGTTTTTAACTTAAGATATTTCCTTTTTCACCATAGCACTCTATGTGCGTCCAAATATCACTTTCCAAATTCCACAAGAAGAGTCCTAGATAAAGGCTTCTTGAGGAGAAAGCTGTAACCCTCTGAGATGAATTAACAGAACAAAAAGGAGTTTCTCAGAAGGCTTCTTTTCAGTTTTAAACTGAAGATATTTCCTTTTTCACCATAGCCCTCTACGGGCTTGCAAATATCACTTTGCAAGTTAATCAAGAACAGACTTCGCGAAAGAATTCTTGAGGGGAAAGCTGTAACTCTGTGAGATGAATTAACAGAACACAAAGCAGTCTCTCAGAAATCTTCCTTCCAGTTTTTAACTGAAGATATTTCCTTTTTCAACATGGCCGTTTATGGGCTTCCAAATATCACTTTGCAAATTCCACACAACAGTCTTAGCGAAAGGCTTCTTGAGGAAAAGCTGTAACTCTCTGAGATGAGTTTAAAAAAACACATAGCAGTTTCTTAGAAAGATTCTTTCCAGTTTTTAACGGAAGATATATCCTTTTTCACCATCGCCCTCTCTGGGCTTCGAAATACCACTTTGCAAATTCCACAAGAACAGTCTTAGAGAAAAGTTTCTTAAGGGAAATGCTGTAACTCTGTGAGATGAATTAACAGAACACAAAGCAGTTTCTCAGTAAGATTCCTTTGGGTTTTTATTTTAGTATATTTCCTTTTTCACCATAGCTCTCTATGGGCTTCCAAATATCACCTTGCAAATTCCACAAGAACAGTCTCAGACAGGCTTCTTGAGGGGAAAGCTGTAACTCTGTGAGATGAATTAACAGAACCCAAAGCAGTCTCTGAGAAATCTTCTTTCCAGTTTTTAACGGAAGATATTTCCTTTTTCACCTTAGCCCTCTGTGGGCTTCCAAATATCACTTTGCAAATTCCCCCACAAAACAGTTTCTCAGAAAGCTTCTTTCCAGTTTTTAAAGGAAGATATTTCCTTTTTCACCGTATCCCTCTATGGGCTTCCAAATATCACGTTGCAAATTCCACAAGAACAACCTCAGCGAAAGGCTTCTTCAAGGGAAAGATGTAACTCTGTGAGATGAATTAACAGAACACAGAGCAGTTTCTCAGAAAGCTTCTTTCCAGTTTTTAACGGAAGATATTTCCTTTTCCACCATAGCCCTCTACGGGCTTCCGAATATCACTTTGCAAATTCCACAAGAACAGTCTTAGCGAAAGGCTTCTTGAAGGGAAAACTGTAACTCTGTGAGATGAATTAACAGAACCCACAGCAGTTTCTCAGAAATCTTCTTTCCAGTTTTTAACGGAAGATATTTCCTTTTTTAGCATAGCCCTCTATGGGCTTCCAAATATCACTTTGCAAATTCCACAAGAACAGTCTTAGGAAAAGGCTTCTTGATGTGAAAGCTGTAGCTCTGTGAGATGAATTAATAGAACACAAAGCAGTTTCTCAGAAAACTTTTTTCCAGTTTATATCGGAAGATATTTCCTTTTTCACAGTATCCCTCAATGGGCTTCCAAATATCACTTTGCAAATTTCACAAGAACAGCATTAGCGAAGGGCTTCTTGAGACAGGCTTTTTAGGGGAAAGCTGTAACTCTGTGAGTTGAATTAACAGAACACAAAGCAGGTTATCAGAAAACTTGTTTACATTTTTTAACGGAAGATATTTCCTTTTTCACCGTATCCCTCTATGGGCTTCCAAATATCACTTTGCAACATCCACAAGAACAGTCTTACCGAAAGGCTTCCTGATGGGAAAGCTGTAGCTCTGTGAGATTAATTAACAGACAACAAAGCAGTTACTCAGAAAGTTTCTTTCCAGTTTTTAACGGAAGAGATTTCCTTTTTCACCATATCCCTCTATGGGCTTCGAAATATCACTTTGCAAATTCCACAAGAACAGTCTTAGTGAACGGCTTCTTGAGGGGAAAGCTTTAACTCTGTGAGATGAATTAAGAGAACACAGTGCAGTTTTTCAGAAAGCATCTTTTCGGTTTTTATGTTACGATATTTTCTTTTTCACCATAGCTCTCTAAGGGCTTCTAAATATCACTTTGCAAATTCCACAAGAACAGTCTTAGGGGAAGGCTTCTTGAAGGGAAAGCTGTAACACTGTGAGATGAATTAACAGAACACAAAGTAGTTTCTCAGAAAGCTTCTTTCCAGTTTTTAACGGAAGTTATTTCCTTTATTAACATAGCCTTCTATGGGCTTCCATATATCAGTTTGCAAATTTCACAAGAACAGTCTTAGCGAAGGGCTTCTTGAGGAGAAAGCTGTAACTCTCTGAGATTAATTAACAGACAACAAAGCAGTTACTCATAATTCTTCTTTCAAGTTTTTAACCGAAGATATTTCCTTTTTCACCATAGCCCTCTATGTTTTTCCAAATACCACATTTCAAGTTCCACAAGAACAGTCTTAGCGAAAGGCTATTTGAGGAGAAAGCTGTAAATCTGTAGGATGAATTAACAAACACAAAACTGTTTCTCAGAAAGCTTCTTTCCAGTTTTTATCTTAGGATATTTCCTTTTTCACCGTAGCCCTCTATGGGCTTCCAAATATCACTTTGCAAATTCCACAAGAACAGTCTTAGAGAAAGGCTTCTTGAGGGGAAAGCTGAAACTCTGTGCGATGAATTAACCGAACACAAAACAGTTTCTCAGAAAGCCTCTTTTCCGTTTTTATCTTAGGATATTTCCTTTTTCACCATAGACCTCTATGGGCTTCCAAAAATCACTTTCAAATTCCACAAAAACAGTATTGGGGAAAGGCTTCTTGTCGGGAAAGCTGTAACTCTGTGTGATGAATTAACAAACACAAAGCAGTTTCTCACAAATCTTCTTTTCAGTTTTTAACGGAAGATATTTTCCTTTTTTCCACAGCTCTCTATGGGCTTCCAAATATCACTTTGCAAATTCCACAAGAACAGTCTTAGGGAAAGGCTTCTTGAGTGTAAAGCTGTAACTCTGTGAGATCATTTAAGAAAATACAAAGCAGATTCTCAGAAATCTTCTCTCAAGTTTTTAACGGAAGATATTTTCTTTTTCACCAGAGTCCTCTAAGGGCTTCCAAATATCACATTTGAAATTCCACAAGAACAGTCTTAGCGAAAGGCTTTTTGAGGAGAAAGATGTAAATCTGTAAGATGATTTAACAGACACAAAACAGTTTCTCAGAAATCTTCTTTTCAGTTTTTAATGCAAGATATTTTCTTTTTCACGATAGCCCTCTATGGGCTTTCAAATATCACTGGGCAAATTACACAAGAACAGCCTTAGCGAAAATCTTCATTGGGAGAAAGCTGTAACTCTGTGAGATGAATTAACAGAACACAAAGCAGTTTCTCAGAAATTTTTTTTCCAGTTTTTAATGGAAGATATTTCCTTTTCTACCATAGAACTCTATGGGCTTCCAAATATCACTTTGCAAATTCCACAAGAACAGTCTTAGCGAAAGGCTTCTTGAAAGGATAGCTTTAACTCTGTTAGATGAATTAACAGAACCCACAGCAGTTTCTCAGAAATCTTCTTTCCAGTTTTTAGCGGAAGATATTTCCTTTTTCAGCATAGCCCTCTATGGGCATCCATCCAAATATCACATTGCAAATTCCACAAGAACAGTCTTAGGGAAAGCCTTCTTGAGGGAAAAGCTGTGACTCCGTGAGATGAACTAACAGAACACAAAGCTGTTTCTCAGAACGCTTCTTTTCGGTTTTTATCTTAGGATATTTCCATTTTCATCATAGCCCTGTAAGGGTTTCCAAATAAGACTTTGCAAATTCCACAACAACCGCGTTATTGAAAGGCTTCTGAGGGGAAAGCTGTAATTCTCTGAAATGAATTCACAGAACACAAAGATGTTTCTCAGAAAGATTCCTTTGGGTTTTATCTTAGGATATTTGCTTCTTCACCATAGCTCTCTATGGGCTTCTGATTATCACCTTGCAAATTTCACAAGAGCAGTCTTCGGGAAAGGTTTCTTGAGGGAAAAGCTGTAACTCTGTGAGGTGAATTAACAGAACCCAAATCAGTTTCTCAGATATCTTATTTCCAGTTTTTAACGGAAGATATTTCCTTTTTCACCTTAACCCTCTGTGGGCTTCCAAATGTCACTTTGCAAATTCCACAAGAAAAGTCTTAGCGAAAGGCGTCTTGAGGAGAAAGCTGTAACGCTGTGAGATGAATTAACCGAACACAAAAGAGTTTCTCAGAAAGCTTCTTTCCCGTTTTTAAAGTAAAATATTTCCTTTTTCACCATAGCCCTCTATGGGCTTCCAAATATCACTTTGCAAATTCCACAAGAACAGCCTTAGCGAAAGGCTTCTTGAGGGGAAAGCTGTAACTCTGTGAGATGAATTAACAGAACACAAAGCAGTTTCACAGAAAGCTACTTTTCACTTTATATCTTAGGATATTTCCTTTTTCACCATAGCCCTCTATAGGCTTCCAAATATCAGTTTGCAAATTCCACAAAAACTGTCTTAGTGAACGGCTTCTTGAGGGGAAAGCTGTAACTCGGTGAGATTAACTAACAGAACACAAAGCAATTTCCCAGAAAGCTTCTTTTCAGTTTTTATCTTAGCATAATTCCATTTTCAGCTTAGACTTCTACGGGCTTCCAAATATCACTTTGCATATTCCACAAGAACAGTCTTAGAGAAAGACTTCTTGAGGGGAAAGCTGTAACTCTGCGAGATGAATTAACAGAAGACAAAGCAGTTTCTCAGAAAGCTTCTTTACGGTTTTTATCTTAGGATATTTTCATTTGCACCATAGCTCTCTATGGGCTTCCAAATATCACTTTGCCAATTCCAAAAGAACAGTCTTTGCGAAAGGCTTCTTGAACGGAAAGCTGTAAATCTCTGAGATGAGTTAACAGAACAGAAAGCAGTTCCTCAGAAAGCTTCTTTTCAGTTTTTATCTTAGGATATTTCCTTTTTCTCCATAGTGCTCCAAGGGCTTCCAAATATCACTTTGCAAATTCCACAAGAACAGTGTTAGCGAAAGGTTTCATGAGGGGAAAGCTGTAACTCTATGAGATGAATTAACAGAACACAAAGCGTTTTCTCAGAAGACTTCTTTCCATTTTTTAACTGAAGATATTTCCTTTTTCACCATAGACCTCTTTGGGCTTTCAAATGTCACATTGCAAATTCACACAACAGTCTTAGAGAAAGGCTTCTTGAGGAAAACCTGTAACTCTCTGAGATGAATTTAAAAAAACACATAGCAGTTTCTTAGAAAGATTCTTTCCAGTTTTTAACGGAAGATATATCCTTTTTCACCATTGCCCTCTATGGGCTTCGAAATACCACTTTGCAAATTCCACAAGAACAGTCTTAGAGAAAAGTTTCTTAAGGGAATAGCTGTAACTCTGTGAGATGAATTAACAAACACAAAGCAGTTTCTCAGTAAGATTCCTTTGGGTTTTTATTTTAGTATATTTCCTTTTTCACCATAACTCTCTATGGGCTTCCAAATATCACCTTGCAAATTCCACAAGAACAGTCTTAGGGAAAGGCATCTTTAGGGGAAAGCTGTAACTCTGTGAGATGAATTAACAGAACACAAAGCAGTCTCTGAGAAATCTTCTTTCCAGTCTTTAACGGAAGATATTTCCTTTTTCACCTTAGCCCTCTGTGGGCTTCCAAATATCACTTTGAAAATTCCCCCACAAAACAGTTTCTCAGAAAGCTTCTTTCCAGTTTTTAAAGGAAGATATTTCCTTTTTCACCATATCCCTCTATGGGCTTCCAAATATCATGTTGCAAATTCCACAAGAACAACCTCAGCGAAAGGCTTCTTGAGGGGAAAACTGTAACTCTGTGAGATGAATAACAGAACACAAAGCAGTTTCTCAGAAAGCTTCTTTCCAGTTTTTAACTTAAGATATTTCCTTTTTCACCATAGCACTCTATGTGCGTCCAAATATCACTTTCCAAATTCCACAAGAAGAGTCCTAGATAAAGGCTTCTTGAGGAGAAAGCTGTAACCCTCTGAGATGAATTAACAGAACAAAAAGGAGTTTCTCAGAAGGCTTCTTTTCAGTTTTAAACTGAAGATATTTCCTTTTTCACCATAGCCCTCTACGGGCTTGCAAATATCACTTTGCAAGTTAATCAAGAACAGACTTCGCGAAAGAATTCTTGAGGGGAAAGCTGTAACTCTGTGAGATGAATTAACAGAACACAAAGCAGTCTCTCAGAAATCTTCCTTCCAGTTTTTAACTGAAGATATTTCCTTTTTCAACATGGCCGTTTATGGGCTTCCAAATATCACTTTGCAAATTCCACACAACAGTCTTAGCGAAAGGCTTCTTGAGGAAAAGCTGTAACTCTCTGAGATGAGTTTAAAAAAACACATAGCAGTTTCTTAGAAAGATTCTTTCCAGTTTTTAACGGAAGATATATCCTTTTTCACCATCGCCCTCTCTGGGCTTCGAAATACCACTTTGCAAATTCCACAAGAACAGTCTTAGAGAAAAGTTTCTTAAGGGAAATGCTGTAACTCTGTGAGATGAATTAACAGAACACAAAGCAGTTTCTCAGTAAGATTCCTTTGGGTTTTTATTTTAGTATATTTCCTTTTTCACCATAGCTCTCTATGGGCTTCCAAATATCACCTTGCAAATTCCACAAGAACAGTCTCAGACAGGCTTCTTGAGGGGAAAGCTGTAACTCTGTGAGATGAATTAACAGAACCCAAAGCAGTCTCTGAGAAATCTTCTTTCCAGTTTTTAACGGAAGATATTTCCTTTTTCACCTTAGCCCTCTGTGGGCTTCCAAATATCACTTTGCAAATTCCCCCACAAAACAGTTTCTCAGAAAGCTTCTTTCCAGTTTTTAAAGGAAGATATTTCCTTTTTCACCGTATCCCTCTATGGGCTTCCAAATATCACGTTGCAAATTCCACAAGAACAACCTCAGCGAAAGGCTTCTTCAAGGGAAAGATGTAACTCTGTGAGATGAATTAACAGAACACAGAGCAGTTTCTCAGAAAGCTTCTTTCCAGTTTTTAACGGAAGATATTTCCTTTTCCACCATAGCCCTCTACGGGCTTCCGAATATCACTTTGCAAATTCCACAAGAACAGTCTTAGCGAAAGGCTTCTTGAAGGGAAAACTGTAACTCTGTGAGATGAATTAACAGAACCCACAGCAGTTTCTCAGAAATCTTCTTTCCAGTTTTTAACGGAAGATATTTCCTTTTTTAGCATAGCCCTCTATGGGCTTCCAAATATCACTTTGCAAATTCCACAAGAACAGTCTTAGGAAAAGGCTTCTTGATGTGAAAGCTGTAGCTCTGTGAGATGAATTAATAGAACACAAAGCAGTTTCTCAGAAAACTTTTTTCCAGTTTATATCGGAAGATATTTCCTTTTTCACAGTATCCCTCAATGGGCTTCCAAATATCACTTTGCAAATTTCACAAGAACAGCATTAGCGAAGGGCTTCTTGAGACAGGCTTTTTAGGGGAAAGCTGTAACTCTGTGAGTTGAATTAACAGAACACAAAGCAGGTTATCAGAAAACTTGTTTACATTTTTTAACGGAAGATATTTCCTTTTTCACCGTATCCCTCTATGGGCTTCCAAATATC
The DNA here is from genome assembly GCF_047675955.1 of Chlorocebus sabaeus. NCBI lineage: Eukaryota > Metazoa > Chordata > Mammalia > Primates > Cercopithecidae > Chlorocebus > Chlorocebus sabaeus. Next base: position 76,373 of record NW_027327858.1, read on the forward strand.
ACTTTGCAACATCCACAAGAACAGTCTTACCGAAAGGCTTCCTGATGGGAAAGCTGTAGCTCTGTGAGATTAATTAACAGACAACAAAGCAGTTACTCAGAAAGTTTCTTTCCAGTTTTTAACGGAAGAGATTTCCTTTTTCACCATATCCCTCTATGGGCTTCGAAATATCACTTTGCAAATTCCACAAGAACAGTCTTAGTGAACGGCTTCTTGAGGGGAAAGCTTTAACTCTGTGAGATGAATTAAGAGAACACAGTGCAGTTTTTCAGAAAGCATCTTTTCGGTTTTTATGTTACGATATTTTCTTTTTCACCATAGCTCTCTAAGGGCTTCTAAATATCACTTTGCAAATTCCACAAGAACAGTCTTAGGGGAAGGCTTCTTGAAGGGAAAGCTGTAACACTGTGAGATGAATTAACAGAACACAAAGTAGTTTCTCAGAAAGCTTCTTTCCAGTTTTTAACGGAAGTTATTTCCTTTATTAACATAGCCTTCTATGGGCTTCCATATATCCGTTTGCAAATTTCACAAGAACAGTCTTAGCGAAGGGCTTCTTGAGGAGAAAGCTGTAACTCTCTGAGATTAATTAACAGACAACAAAGCAGTTACTCATAATTCTTCTTTCAAGTTTTTAACCGAAGATATTTCCTTTTTCACCATAGCCCTCTATGTTTTTCCAAATACCACATTTCAAGTTCCACAAGAACAGTCTTAGCGAAAGGCTATTTGAGGAGAAAGCTGTAAATCTGTAGGATGAATTAACAAACACAAAACTGTTTCTCAGAAAGCTTCTTTCCAGTTTTTATCTTAGGATATTTCCTTTTTCACCGTAGCCCTCTATGGGCTTCCAAATATCACTTTGCAAATTCCACAAGAACAGTCTTAGAGAAAGGCTTCTTGAGGGGAAAGCTGAAACTCTGTGCGATGAATTAACCGAACACAAAACAGTTTCTCAGAAAGCCTCTTTTCCGTTTTTATCTTAGGATATTTCCTTTTTCACCATAGACCTCTATGGGCTTCCAAAAATCACTTTCAAATTCCACAAAAACAGTATTGGGGAAAGGCTTCTTGTCGGGAAAGCTGTAACTCTGTGTGATGAATTAACAAACACAAAGCAGTTTCTCACAAATCTTCTTTTCAGTTTTTAACGGAAGATATTTTCCTTTTTTCCACAGCTCTCTATGGGCTTCCAAATATCACTTTGCAAATTCCACAAGAACAGTCTTAGGGAAAGGCTTCTTGAGTGTAAAGCTGTAACTCTGTGAGATCATTTAAGAAAATACAAAGCAGATTCTCAGAAATCTTCTCTCAAGTTTTTAACGGAAGATATTTTCTTTTTCACCAGAGTCCTCTAAGGGCTTCCAAATATCACATTTGAAATTCCACAAGAACAGTCTTAGCGAAAGGCTTTTTGAGGAGAAAGATGTAAATCTGTAAGATGATTTAACAGACACAAAACAGTTTCTCAGAAATCTTCTTTTCAGTTTTTAATGCAAGATATTTTCTTTTTCACGATAGCCCTCTATGGGCTTTCAAATATCACTGGGCAAATTACACAAGAACAGCCTTAGCGAAAATCTTCATTGGGAGAAAGCTGTAACTCTGTGAGATGAATTAACAGAACACAAAGCAGTTTCTCAGAAATTTTTTTTCCAGTTTTTAATGGAAGATATTTCCTTTTCTACCATAGAACTCTATGGGCTTCCAAATATCACTTTGCAAATTCCACAAGAACAGTCTTAGCGAAAGGCTTCTTGAAAGGATAGCTTTAACTCTGTTAGATGAATTAACAGAACCCACAGCAGTTTCTCAGAAATCTTCTTTCCAGTTTTTAACGGAAGATATTTCCTTTTTCAGCATAGCCCTCTATGGGCATCCAAATATCACATTGCAAATTCCACAAGAACAGTCTTAGGGAAAGCCTTCTTGAGGGAAAAGCTGTGACTCCGTGAGATGAACTAACAGAACACAAAGCTGTTTCTCAGAACGCTTCTTTTCGGTTTTTATCTTAGGATATTTCCATTTTCATCATAGCCCTGTAAGGGTTTCCAAATAAGACTTTGCAAATTCCACAACAACCGCGTTATTGAAAGGCTTCTTGAGGGGAAAGCTGTAATTCTCTGAAATGAATTCACAGAACACAAAGATGTTTCTCAGAAAGATTCCTTTGGGTTTTTATCTTAGGATATTTGCTTCTTCACCATAGCTCTCTATGGGCTTCTGAATATCACCTTGCAAATTTCACAAGAGCAGTCTTCGGGAAAGGTTTCTTGAGGGAAAAGCTGTAACTCTGTGAGGTGAATTAACAGAACCCAAATCAGTTTCTCAGATATCTTATTTCCAGTTTTTAACGGAAGATATTTCCTTTTTCACCTTAACCCTCTGTGGGCTTCCAAATGTCACTTTGCAAATTCCACAAGAAAAGTCTTAGCGAAAGGCGTCTTGAGGAGAAAGCTGTAACGCTGTGAGATGAATTAACCGAACACAAAAGAGTTTCTCAGAAAGCTTCTTTCCCGTTTTTAAAGTAAAATATTTCCTTTTTCACCATAGCCCTCTATGGGCTTCCAAATATCACTTTGCAAATTCCACAAGAACAGCCTTAGCGAAAGGCTTCTTGAGGGGAAAGCTGTAACTCTGTGAGATGAATTAACAGAACACAAAGCAGTTTCACAGAAAGCTACTTTTCACTTTATATCTTAGGATATTTCCTTTTTCACCATAGCCCTCTATAGGCTTCCAAATATCAGTTTGCAAATTCCACAAAAACTGTCTTAGTGAACGGCTTCTTGAGGGGAAAGCTGTAACTCGGTGAGATTAACTAACAGAACACAAAGCAATTTCCCAGAAAGCTTCTTTTCAGTTTTTATCTTAGCATAATTCCATTTTCAGCTTAGACTTCTACGGGCTTCCAAATATCACTTTGCATATTCCACAAGAACAGTCTTAGAGAAAGACTTCTTGAGGGGAAAGCTGTAACTCTGCGAGATGAATTAACAGAAGACAAAGCAGTTTCTCAGAAAGCTTCTTTACGGTTTTTATCTTAGGATATTTTCATTTGCACCATAGCTCTCTATGGGCTTCCAAATATCACTTTGCCAATTCCAAAAGAACAGTCTTTGCGAAAGGCTTCTTGAACGGAAAGCTGTAAATCTCTGAGATGAGTTAACAGAACAGAAAGCAGTTCCTCAGAAAGCTTCTTTTCAGTTTTTATCTTAGGATATTTCCTTTTTCTCCATAGTGCTCCAAGGGCTTCCAAATATCACTTTGCAAATTCCACAAGAACAGTGTTAGCGAAAGGTTTCATGAGGGGAAAGCTGTAACTCTATGAGATGAATTAACAGAACACAAAGCGTTTTCTCAGAAGACTTCTTTCCATTTTTTAACTGAAGATATTTCCTTTTTCACCATAGACCTCTTTGGGCTTTCAAATGTCACATTGCAAATTCCACACAACAGTCTTAGAGAAAGGCTTCTTGAGGAAAACCTGTAACTCTCTGAGATGAATTTAAAAAAACACATAGCAGTTTCTTAGAAAGATTCTTTCCAGTTTTTAACGGAAGATATATCCTTTTTCACCATTGCCCTCTATGGGCTTCGAAATACCACTTTGCAAATTCCACAAGAACAGTCTTAGAGAAAAGTTTCTTAAGGGAATAGCTGTAACTCTGTGAGATGAATTAACAAACACAAAGCAGTTTCTCAGTAAGATTCCTTTGGGTTTTTATTTTAGTATATTTCCTTTTTCACCATAACTCTCTATGGGCTTCCAAATATCACCTTGCAAATTCCACAAGAACAGTCTTAGGGAAAGGCTTCTTTAGGGGAAAGCTGTAACTCTGTGAGATGAATTAACAGAACACAAAGCAGTCTCTGAGAAATCTTCTTTCCAGTCTTTAACGGAAGATATTTCCTTTTTCACCTTAGCCCTCTGTGGGCTTCCAAATATCACTTTGAAAATTCCCCCACAAAACAGTTTCTCAGAAAGCTTCTTTCCAGTTTTTAAAGGAAGATATTTCCTTTTTCACCATATCCCTCTATGGGCTTCCAAATATCATGTTGCAAATTCCACAAGAACAACCTCAGCGAAAGGCTTCTTGAGGGGAAAACTGTAACTCTGTGAGATGAATTAACAGAACACAAAGCAGTTTCTCAGAAAGCTTCTTTCCAGTTTTTAACTTAAGATATTTCCTTTTTCACCATAGCACTCTATGTGCGTCCAAATATCACTTTCCAAATTCCACAAGAAGAGTCCTAGATAAAGGCTTCTTGAGGAGAAAGCTGTAACCCTCTGAGATGAATTAACAGAACAAAAAGGAGTTTCTCAGAAGGCTTCTTTTCAGTTTTAAACTGAAGATATTTCCTTTTTCACCATAGCCCTCTACGGGCTTGCAAATATCACTTTGCAAGTTAATCAAGAACAGACTTCGCGAAAGAATTCTTGAGGGGAAAGCTGTAACTCTGTGAGATGAATTAACAGAACACAAAGCAGTCTCTCAGAAATCTTCCTTCCAGTTTTTAACTGAAGATATTTCCTTTTTCAACATGGCCGTTTATGGGCTTCCAAATATCACTTTGCAAATTCCACACAACAGTCTTAGCGAAAGGCTTCTTGAGGAAAAGCTGTAACTCTCTGAGATGAGTTTAAAAAAACACATAGCAGTTTCTTAGAAAGATTCTTTCCAGTTTTTAACGGAAGATATATCCTTTTTCACCATCGCCCTCTCTGGGCTTCGAAATACCACTTTGCAAATTCCACAAGAACAGTCTTAGAGAAAAGTTTCTTAAGGGAAATGCTGTAACTCTGTGAGATGAATTAACAGAACACAAAGCAGTTTCTCAGTAAGATTCCTTTGGGTTTTTATTTTAGTATATTTCCTTTTTCACCATAGCTCTCTATGGGCTTCCAAATATCACCTTGCAAATTCCACAAGAACAGTCTCAGACAGGCTTCTTGAGGGGAAAGCTGTAACTCTGTGAGATGAATTAACAGAACCCAAAGCAGTCTCTGAGAAATCTTCTTTCCAGTTTTTAACGGAAGATATTTCCTTTTTCACCTTAGCCCTCTGTGGGCTTCCAAATATCACTTTGCAAATTCCCCCACAAAACAGTTTCTCAGAAAGCTTCTTTCCAGTTTTTAAAGGAAGATATTTCCTTTTTCACCGTATCCCTCTATGGGCTTCCAAATATCACGTTGCAAATTCCACAAGAACAACCTCAGCGAAAGGCTTCTTCAAGGGAAAGATGTAACTCTGTGAGATGAATTAACAGAACACAGAGCAGTTTCTCAGAAAGCTTCTTTCCAGTTTTTAACGGAAGATATTTCCTTTTCCACCATAGCCCTCTACGGGCTTCCGAATATCACTTTGCAAATTCCACAAGAACAGTCTTAGCGAAAGGCTTCTTGAAGGGAAAACTGTAACTCTGTGAGATGAATTAACAGAACCCACAGCAGTTTCTCAGAAATCTTCTTTCCAGTTTTTAACGGAAGATATTTCCTTTTTTAGCATAGCCCTCTATGGGCTTCCAAATATCACTTTGCAAATTCCACAAGAACAGTCTTAGGAAAAGGCTTCTTGATGTGAAAGCTGTAGCTCTGTGAGATGAATTAATAGAACACAAAGCAGTTTCTCAGAAAACTTTTTTCCAGTTTATATCGGAAGATATTTCCTTTTTCACAGTATCCCTCAATGGGCTTCCAAATATCACTTTGCAAATTTCACAAGAACAGCATTAGCGAAGGGCTTCTTGAGACAGGCTTTTTAGGGGAAAGCTGTAACTCTGTGAGTTGAATTAACAGAACACAAAGCAGGTTATCAGAAAACTTGTTTACATTTTTTAACGGAAGATATTTCCTTTTTCACCGTATCCCTCTATGGGCTTCCAAATATCACTTTGCAACATCCACAAGAACAGTCTTACCGAAAGGCTTCCTGATGGGAAAGCTGTAGCTCTGTGAGATTAATTAACAGACAACAAAGCAGTTACTCAGAAAGTTTCTTTCCAGTTTTTAACGGAAGAGATTTCCTTTTTCACCATATCCCTCTATGGGCTTCGAAATATCACTTTGCAAATTCCACAAGAACAGTCTTAGTGAACGGCTTCTTGAGGGGAAAGCTTTAACTCTGTGAGATGAATTAAGAGAACACAGTGCAGTTTTTCAGAAAGCATCTTTTCGGTTTTTATGTTACGATATTTTCTTTTTCACCATAGCTCTCTAAGGGCTTCTAAATATCACTTTGCAAATTCCACAAGAACAGTCTTAGGGGAAGGCTTCTTGAAGGGAAAGCTGTAACACTGTGAGATGAATTAACAGAACACAAAGTAGTTTCTCAGAAAGCTTCTTTCCAGTTTTTAACGGAAGTTATTTCCTTTATTAACATAGCCTTCTATGGGCTTCCATATATCCGTTTGCAAATTTCACAAGAACAGTCTTAGCGAAGGGCTTCTTGAGGAGAAAGCTGTAACTCTCTGAGATTAATTAACAGACAACAAAGCAGTTACTCATAATTCTTCTTTCAAGTTTTTAACCGAAGATATTTCCTTTTTCACCATAGCCCTCTATGTTTTTCCAAATACCACATTTCAAGTTCCACAAGAACAGTCTTAGCGAAAGGCTATTTGAGGAGAAAGCTGTAAATCTGTAGGATGAATTAACAAACACAAAACTGTTTCTCAGAAAGCTTCTTTCCAGTTTTTATCTTAGGATATTTCCTTTTTCACCGTAGCCCTCTATGGGCTTCCAAATATCACTTTGCAAATTCCACAAGAACAGTCTTAGAGAAAGGCTTCTTGAGGGGAAAGCTGAAACTCTGTGCGATGAATTAACCGAACACAAAACAGTTTCTCAGAAAGCCTCTTTTCCGTTTTTATCTTAGGATATTTCCTTTTTCACCATAGACCTCTATGGGCTTCCAAAAATCACTTTCAAATTCCACAAAAACAGTATTGGGGAAAGGCTTCTTGTCGGGAAAGCTGTAACTCTGTGTGATGAATTAACAAACACAAAGCAGTTTCTCACAAATCTTCTTTTCAGTTTTTAACGGAAGATATTTTCCTTTTTTCCACAGCTCTCTATGGGCTTCCAAATATCACTTTGCAAATTCCACAAGAACAGTCTTAGGGAAAGGCTTCTTGAGTGTAAAGCTGTAACTCTGTGAGATCATTTAAGAAAATACAAAGCAGATTCTCAGAAATCTTCTCTCAAGTTTTTAACGGAAGATATTTTCTTTTTCACCAGAGTCCTCTAAGGGCTTCCAAATATCACATTTGAAATTCCACAAGAACAGTCTTAGCGAAAGGCTTTTTGAGGAGAAAGATGTAAATCTGTAAGATGATTTAACAGACACAAAACAGTTTCTCAGAAATCTTCTTTTCAGTTTTTAATGCAAGATATTTTCTTTTTCACGATAGCCCTCTATGGGCTTTCAAATATCACTGGGCAAATTACACAAGAACAGCCTTAGCGAAAATCTTCATTGGGAGAAAGCTGTAACTCTGTGAGATGAATTAACAGAACACAAAGCAGTTTCTCAGAAATTTTTTTTCCAGTTTTTAATGGAAGATATTTCCTTTTCTACCATAGAACTCTATGGGCTTCCAAATATCACTTTGCAAATTCCACAAGAACAGTCTTAGCGAAAGGCTTCTTGAAAGGATAGCTTTAACTCTGTTAGATGAATTAACAGAACCCACAGCAGTTTCTCAGAAATCTTCTTTCCAGTTTTTAACGGAAGATATTTCCTTTTTCAGCATAGCCCTCTATGGGCATCCAAATATCACATTGCAAATTCCACAAGAACAGTCTTAGGGAAAGCCTTCTTGAGGGAAAAGCTGTGACTCCGTGAGATGAACTAACAGAACACAAAGCTGTTTCTCAGAACGCTTCTTTTCGGTTTTTATCTTAGGATATTTCCATTTTCATCATAGCCCTGTAAGGGTTTCCAAATAAGACTTTGCAAATTCCACAACAACCGCGTTATTGAAAGGCTTCTTGAGGGGAAAGCTGTAATTCTCTGAAATGAATTCACAGAACACAAAGATGTTTCTCAGAAAGATTCCTTTGGGTTTTTATCTTAGGATATTTGCTTCTTCACCATAGCTCTCTATGGGCTTCTGAATATCACCTTGCAAATTTCACAAGAGCAGTCTTCGGGAAAGGTTTCTTGAGGGAAAAGCTGTAACTCTGTGAGGTGAATTAACAGAACCCAAATCAGTTTCTCAGATATCTTATTTCCAGTTTTTAACGGAAGATATTTCCTTTTTCACCTTAACCCTCTGTGGGCTTCCAAATGTCACTTTGCAAATTCCACAAGAAAAGTCTTAGCGAAAGGCGTCTTGAGGAGAAAGCTGTAACGCTGTGAGATGAATTAACCGAACACAAAAGAGTTTCTCAGAAAGCTTCTTTCCCGTTTTTAAAGTAAAATATTTCCTTTTTCACCATAGCCCTCTATGGGCTTCCAAATATCACTTTGCAAATTCCACAAGAACAGCCTTAGCGAAAGGCTTCTTGAGGGGAAAGCTGTAACTCTGTGAGATGAATTAACAGAACACAAAGCAGTTTCACAGAAAGCTACTTTTCACTTTATATCTTAGGATATTTCCTTTTTCACCATAGCCCTCTATAGGCTTCCAAATATCAGTTTGCAAATTCCACAAAAACTGTCTTAGTGAACGGCTTCTTGAGGGGAAAGCTGTAACTCGGTGAGATTAACTAACAGAACACAAAGCAATTTCCCAGAAAGCTTCTTTTCAGTTTTTATCTTAGCATAATTCCATTTTCAGCTTAGACTTCTACGGGCTTCCAAATATCACTTTGCATATTCCACAAGAACAGTCTTAGAGAAAGACTTCTTGAGGGGAAAGCTGTAACTCTGCGAGATGAATTAACAGAAGACAAAGCAGTTTCTCAGAAAGCTTCTTTACGGTTTTTATCTTAGGATATTTTCATTTGCACCATAGCTCTCTATGGGCTTCCAAATATCACTTTGCCAATTCCAAAAGAACAGTCTTTGCGAAAGGCTTCTTGAACGGAAAGCTGTAAATCTCTGAGATGAGTTAACAGAACAGAAAGCAGTTCCTCAGAAAGCTTCTTTTCAGTTTTTATCTTAGGATATTTCCTTTTTCTCCATAGTGCTCCAAGGGCTTCCAAATATCACTTTGCAAATTCCACAAGAACAGTGTTAGCGAAAGGTTTCATGAGGGGAAAGCTGTAACTCTATGAGATGAATTAACAGAACACAAAGCGTTTTCTCAGAAGACTTCTTTCCATTTTTTAACTGAAGATATTTCCTTTTTCACCATAGACCTCTTTGGGCTTTCAAATGTCACATTGCAAATTCCACACAACAGTCTTAGAGAAAGGCTTCTTGAGGAAAACCTGTAACTCTCTGAGATGAATTTAAAAAAACACATAGCAGTTTCTTAGAAAGATTCTTTCCAGTTTTTAACGGAAGATATATCCTTTTTCACCATTGCCCTCTATGGGCTTCGAAATACCACTTTGCAAATTCCACAAGAACAGTCTTAGAGAAAAGTTTCTTAAGGGAATAGCTGTAACTCTGTGAGATGAATTAACAAACACAAAGCAGTTTCTCAGTAAGATTCCTTTGGGTTTTTATTTTAGTATATTTCCTTTTTCACCATAACTCTCTATGGGCTTCCAAATATCACCTTGCAAATTCCACAAGAACAGTCTTAGGGAAAGGCTTCTTTAGGGGAAAGCTGTAACTCTGTGAGATGAATTAACAGAACACAAAGCAGTCTCTGAGAAATCTTCTTTCCAGTTTTTAACGGAAGATATTTCCTTTTTCACCTTAGCCCTCTGTGGGCTTCCAAATATCACTTTGAAAATTCCCCCACAAAACAGTTTCTCAGAAAGCTTCTTTCCAGTTTTTAAAGGAAGATATTTCCTTTTTCACCATATCCCTCTATGGGCTTCCAAATATCATGTTGCAAATTCCACAAGAACAACCTCAGCGAAAGGCTTCTTGAGGGGAAAACTGTAACTCTGTGAGATGAATTAACAGAACACAAAGCAGTTTCTCAGAAAGCTTCTTTCCAGTTTTTAACTTAAGATATTTCCTTTTTCACCATAGCACTCTATGTGCGTCCAAATATCACTTTCCAAATTCCACAAGAAGAGTCCTAGATAAAGGCTTCTTGAGGAGAAAGCTGTAACCCTCTGAGATGAATTAACAGAACAAAAAGGAGTTTCTCAGAAGGCTTCTTTTCAGTTTTAAACTGAAGATATTTCCTTTTTCACCATAGCCCTCTACGGGCTTGCAAATATCACTTTGCAAGTTAATCAAGAACAGACTTCGCGAAAGAATTCTTGAGGGGAAAGCTGTAACTCTGTGAGATGAATTAACAGAACACAAAGCAGTCTCTCAGAAATCTTCCTTCCAGTTTTTAACTGAAGATATTTCCTTTTTCAACATGGCCGTTTATGGGCTTCCAAATATCACTTTGCAAATTCCACACAACAGTCTTAGCGAAAGGCTTCTTGAGGAAAAGCTGTAACTCTCTGAGATGAGTTTAAAAAAACACATAGCAGTTTCTTAGAAAGATTCTTTCCAGTTTTTAACGGAAGATATATCCTTTTTCACCATCGCCCTCTCTGGGCTTCGAAATACCACTTTGCAAATTCCACAAGAACAGTCTTAGAGAAAAGTTTCTTAAGGGAAATGCTGTAACTCTGTGAGATGAATTAACAGAACACAAAGCAGTTTCTCAGTAAGATTCCTTTGGATTTTTATTTTAGTACATTTCCTTTTTCACCATAGCTCTCTATGGGCTTCCAAATATCACCTTGCAAATTCCACAAGAACAGTCTCAGACAGGCTTCTTGAGGGGAAAGCTGTAACTCTGTGAGATGAATTAACAGAACCCAAAGCAGTCTCTGAGAAATCTTCTTTCCAGTTTTTAACGGAAGATATTTCCTTTTTCACCTTAGCCCTCTGTGGGCTTCCAAATATCACTTTGCAAATTCCCCCACAAAACAGTTTCTCAGAAAGCTTCTTTCCAGTTTTTAAAGGAAGATATTTCCTTTTTCACCGTATCCCTCTATGGGCTTCCAAATATCACGTTGCAAATTCCACAAGAACAACCTCAGCGAAAGGCTTCTTCAAGGGAAAGATGTAACTCTGTGAGATGAATTAACAGAACACAGAGCAGTTTCTCAGAAAGCTTCTTTCCAGTTTTTAACGGAAGATATTTCCTTTTCCACCATAGCCCTCTACGGGCTTCCGAATATCACTTTGCAAATTCCACAAGAACAGTCTTAGCGAAAGGCTTCTTGAAGGGAAAACTGTAACTCTGTGAGATGAATTAACAGAACCCACAGCAGTTTCTCAGAAATCTTCTTTCCAGTTTTTAACGGAAGATATTTCCTTTTTTAGCATAGCCCTCTATGGGCTTCCAAATATCACTTTGCAAATTCCACAAGAACAGTCTTAGGAAAAGGCTTCTTGATGTGAAAGCTGTAGCTCTGTGAGATGAATTAATAGAACACAAAGCAGTTTCTCAGAAAACTTTTTTCCAGTTTATATCGGAAGATATTTCCTTTTTCACAGTATCCCTCAATGGGCTTCCAAATATCACTTTGCAAATTTCACAAGAACAGCATTAGCGAAGGGCTTCTTGAGACAGGCTTTTTAGGGGAAAGCTGTAACTCTGTGAGTTGAATTAACAGAACACAAAGCAGGTTATCAGAAAACTTGTTTACATTTTTTAACGGAAGATATTTCCTTTTTCACCGTATCCCTCTATGGGCTTCCAAATATCACTTTGCAACATCCACAAGAACAGTCTTACCGAAAGGCTTCCTGATGGGAAAGCTGTAGCTCTGTGAGATTAATTAACAGACAACAAAGCAGTTACTCAGAAAGTTTCTTTCCAGTTTTTAACGGAAGAGATTTCCTTTTTCACCATATCCCTCTATGGGCTTCGAAATATCACTTTGCAAATTCCACAAGAACAGTCTTAGTGAACGGCTTCTTGAGGGGAAAGCTTTAACTCTGTGAGATGAATTAAGAGAACACAGTGCAGTTTTTCAGAAAGCATCTTTTCGGTTTTTATGTTACGATATTTTCTTTTTCACCATAGCTCTCTAAGGGCTTCTAAATATCACTTTGCAAATTCCACAAGAACAGTCTTAGGGGAAGGCTTCTTGAAGGGAAAGCTGTAACACTGTGAGATGAATTAACAGAACACAAAGTAGTTTCTCAGAAAGCTTCTTTCCAGTTTTTAACGGAAGTTATTTCCTTTATTAACATAGCCTTCTATGGGCTTCCATATATCCGTTTGCAAATTTCACAAGAGCAGTCTTAGCGAAGGGCTTCTTGAGGAGAAAGCTGTAACTCTCTGAGATTAATTAACAGACAACAAAGCAGTTACTCATAATTCTTCTTTCAAGTTTTTAACCGAAGATATTTCCTTTTTCACCATAGCCCTCTATGTTTTTCCAAATACCACATTTCAAGTTCCACAAGAACAGTCTTAGCGAAAGGCTATTTGAGGAGAAAGCTGTAAATCTGTAGGATGAATTAACAAACACAAAACTGTTTCTCAGAAAGCTTCTTTCCAGTTTTTATCTTAGGATATTTCCTTTTTCACCGTAGCCCTCTATGGGCTTCCAAATATCACTTTGCAAATTCCACAAGAACAGTCTTAGAGAAAGGCTTCTTGAGGGGAAAGCTGAAACTCTGTGCGATGAATTAACCGAACACAAAACAGTTTCTCAGAAAGCCTCTTTTCCGTTTTTATCTTAGGATATTTCCTTTTTCACCATAGACCTCTATGGGCTTCCAAAAATCACTTTCAAATTCCACAAAAACAGTATTGGGGAAAGGCTTCTTGTCGGGAAAGCTGTAACTCTGTGTGATGAATTAACAAACACAAAGCAGTTTCTCACAAATCTTCTTTTCAGTTTTTAACGGAAGATATTTTCCTTTTTTCCACAGCTCTCTATGGGCTTCCAAATATCACTTTGCAAATTCCACAAGAACAGTCTTAGGGAAAGGCTTCTTGAGTGTAAAGCTGTAACTCTGTGAGATCATTTAAGAAAATACAAAGCAGATTCTCAGAAATCTTCTCTCAAGTTTTTAACGGAAGATATTTTCTTTTTCACCAGAGTCCTCTAAGGGCTTCCAAATATCACATTTGAAATTCCACAAGAACAGTCTTAGCGAAAGGCTTTTTGAGGAGAAAGATGTAAATCTGTAAGATGATTTAACAGACACAAAACAGTTTCTCAGAAATCTTCTTTTCAGTTTTTAATGCAAGATATTTTCTTTTTCACGATAGCCCTCTATGGGCTTTCAAATATCACTGGGCAAATTACACAAGAACAGCCTTAGCGAAAATCTTCATTGGGAGAAAGCTGTAACTCTGTGAGATGAATTAACAGAACACAAAGCAGTTTCTCAGAATTTTTTTTTCCAGTTTTTAATGGAAGATATTTCCTTTTCTACCATAGAACTCTATGGGCTTCCAAATATCACTTTGCAAATTCCACAAGAACAGTCTTAGCGAAAGGCTTCTTGAAAGGATAGCTTTAACTCTGTTAGATGAATTAACAGAACCCACAGCAGTTTCTCAGAAATCTTCTTTCCAGTTTTTAACGGAAGATATTTCCTTTTTCAGCATAGCCCTCTATGGGCATCCAAATATCACATTGCAAATTCCACAAGAACAGTCTTAGGGAAAGCCTTCTTGAGGGAAAAGCTGTGACTCCGTGAGATGAACTAACAGAACACAAAGCTGTTTCTCAGAACGCTTCTTTTCGGTTTTTATCTTAGGATATTTCCATTTTCATCATAGCCCTGTAAGGGTTTCCAAATAAGACTTTGCAAATTCCACAACAACCGCGTTATTGAAAGGCTTCTTGAGGGGAAAGCTGTAATTCTCTGAAATGAATTCACAGAACACAAAGATGTTTCTCAGAAAGATTCCTTTGGGTTTTTATCTTAGGATATTTGCTTCTTCACCATAGCTCTCTATGGGCTTCTGAATATCACCTTGCAAATTTCACAAGAGCAGTCTTCGGGAAAGGTTTCTTGAGGGAAAAGCTGTAACTCTGTGAGGTGAATTAACAGAACCCAAATCAGTTTCTCAGATATCTTATTTCCAGTTTTTAACGGAAGATATTTCCTTTTTCACCTTAACCCTCTGTGGGCTTCCAAATGTCACTTTGCAAATTCCACAAGAAAAGTCTTAGCGAAAGGCGTCTTGAGGAGAAAGCTGTAACGCTGTGAGATGAATTAACCGAACACAAAAGAGTTTCTCAGAAAGCTTCTTTCCCGTTTTTAAAGTAAAATATTTCCTTTTTCACCATAGCCCTCTATGGGCTTCCAAATATCACTTTGCAAATTCCACAAGAACAGCCTTAGCGAAAGGCTTCTTGAGGGGAAAGCTGTAACTCTGTGAGATGAATTAACAGAACACAAAGCAGTTTCACAGAAAGCTACTTTTCACTTTATATCTTAGGATATTTCCTTTTTCACCATAGCCCTCTATAGGCTTCCAAATATCAGTTTGCAAATTCCACAAAAACTGTCTTAGTGAACGGCTTCTTGAGGGGAAAGCTGTAACTCGGTGAGATTAACTAACAGAACACAAAGCAATTTCCCAGAAAGCTTCTTTTCAGTTTTTATCTTAGCATAATTCCATTTTCAGCTTAGACTTCTACGGGCTTCCAAATATCACTTTGCATATTCCACAAGAACAGTCTTAGAGAAAGACTTCTTGAGGGGAAAGCTGTAACTCTGCGAGATGAATTAACAGAAGACAAAGCAGTTTCTCAGAAAGCTTCTTTACGGTTTTTATCTTAGGATATTTTCATTTGCACCATAGCTCTCTATGGGCTTCCAAATATCACTTTGCCAATTCCAAAAGAACAGTCTTTGCGAAAGGCTTCTTGAACGGAAAGCTGTAAATCTCTGAGATGAGTTAACAGAACAGAAAGCAGTTCCTCAGAAAGCTTCTTTTCAGTTTTTATCTTAGGATATTTCCTTTTTCTCCATAGTGCTCCAAGGGCTTCCAAATATCACTTTGCAAATTCCACAAGAACAGTGTTAGCGAAAGGTTTCATGAGGGGAAAGCTGTAACTCTATGAGATGAATTAACAGAACACAAAGCGTTTTCTCAGAAGACTTCTTTCCATTTTTTAACTGAAGATATTTCCTTTTTCACCATAGACCTCTTTGGGCTTTCAAATGTCACATTGCAAATTCCACACAACAGTCTTAGAGAAAGGCTTCTTGAGGAAAACCTGTAACTCTCTGAGATGAATTTAAAAAAACACATAGCAGTTTCTTAGAAAGATTCTTTCCAGTTTTTAACGGAAGATATATCCTTTTTCACCATTGCCCTCTATGGGCTTCGAAATACCACTTTGCAAATTCCACAAGAACAGTCTTAGAGAAAAGTTTCTTAAGGGAATAGCTGTAACTCTGTGAGATGAATTAACAAACACAAAGCAGTTTCTCAGTAAGATTCCTTTGGGTTTTTATTTTAGTATATTTCCTTTTTCACCA
The DNA here is from genome assembly GCF_047675955.1 of Chlorocebus sabaeus. Lineage (NCBI taxonomy): Eukaryota > Metazoa > Chordata > Mammalia > Primates > Cercopithecidae > Chlorocebus > Chlorocebus sabaeus. The sequence continues at coordinate 91,909 of NW_027327858.1, forward strand.
TAACTCTCTATGGGCTTCCAAATATCACCTTGCAAATTCCACAAGAACAGTCTTAGGGAAAGGCTTCTTTAGGGGAAAGCTGTAACTCTGTGAGATGAATTAACAGAACACAAAGCAGTCTCTGAGAAATCTTCTTTCCAGTTTTTAACGGAAGATATTTCCTTTTTCACCTTAGCCCTCTGTGGGCTTCCAAATATCACTTTGAAAATTCCCCCACAAAACAGTTTCTCAGAAAGCTTCTTTCCAGTTTTTAAAGGAAGATATTTCCTTTTTCACCATATCCCTCTATGGGCTTCCAAATATCATGTTGCAAATTCCACAAGAACAACCTCAGCGAAAGGCTTCTTGAGGGGAAAACTGTAACTCTGTGAGATGAATTAACAGAACACAAAGCAGTTTCTCAGAAAGCTTCTTTCCAGTTTTTAACTTAAGATATTTCCTTTTTCACCATAGCACTCTATGTGCGTCCAAATATCACTTTCCAAATTCCACAAGAAGAGTCCTAGATAAAGGCTTCTTGAGGAGAAAGCTGTAACCCTCTGAGATGAATTAACAGAACAAAAAGGAGTTTCTCAGAAGGCTTCTTTTCAGTTTTAAACTGAAGATATTTCCTTTTTCACCATAGCCCTCTACGGGCTTGCAAATATCACTTTGCAAGTTAATCAAGAACAGACTTCGCGAAAGAATTCTTGAGGGGAAAGCTGTAACTCTGTGAGATGAATTAACAGAACACAAAGCAGTCTCTCAGAAATCTTCCTTCCAGTTTTTAACTGAAGATATTTCCTTTTTCAACATGGCCGTTTATGGGCTTCCAAATATCACTTTGCAAATTCCACACAACAGTCTTAGCGAAAGGCTTCTTGAGGAAAAGCTGTAACTCTCTGAGATGAGTTTAAAAAAACACATAGCAGTTTCTTAGAAAGATTCTTTCCAGTTTTTAACGGAAGATATATCCTTTTTCACCATCGCCCTCTCTGGGCTTCGAAATACCACTTTGCAAATTCCACAAGAACAGTCTTAGAGAAAAGTTTCTTAAGGGAAATGCTGTAACTCTGTGAGATGAATTAACAGAACACAAAGCAGTTTCTCAGTAAGATTCCTTTGGATTTTTATTTTAGTACATTTCCTTTTTCACCATAGCTCTCTATGGGCTTCCAAATATCACCTTGCAAATTCCACAAGAACAGTCTTAGACAGGCTTCTTGAGGGGAAAGCTGTAACTCTGTGAGATGAATTAACAGAACCCAAAGCAGTCTCTGAGAAATCTTCTTTCCAGTTTTTAACGGAAGATATTTCCTTTTTCACCTTAGCCCTCTGTGGGCTTCCAAATATCACTTTGCAAATTCCCCCACAAAACAGTTTCTCAGAAAGCTTCTTTCCAGTTTTTAAAGGAAGATATTTCCTTTTTCACCGTATCCCTCTATGGGCTTCCAAATATCACGTTGCAAATTCCACAAGAACAACCTCAGCGAAAGGCTTCTTCAAGGGAAAGATGTAACTCTGTGAGATGAATTAACAGAACACAGAGCAGTTTCTCAGAAAGCTTCTTTCCAGTTTTTAACGGAAGATATTTCCTTTTCCACCATAGCCCTCTACGGGCTTCCGAATATCACTTTGCAAATTCCACAAGAACAGTCTTAGCGAAAGGCTTCTTGAAGGGAAAACTGTAACTCTGTGAGATGAATTAACAGAACCCACAGCAGTTTCTCAGAAATCTTCTTTCCAGTTTTTAACGGAAGATATTTCCTTTTTTAGCATAGCCCTCTATGGGCTTCCAAATATCACTTTGCAAATTCCACAAGAACAGTCTTAGGAAAAGGCTTCTTGATGTGAAAGCTGTAGCTCTGTGAGATGAATTAATAGAACACAAAGCAGTTTCTCAGAAAACTTTTTTCCAGTTTATATCGGAAGATATTTCCTTTTTCACAGTATCCCTCAATGGGCTTCCAAATATCACTTTGCAAATTTCACAAGAACAGCATTAGCGAAGGGCTTCTTGAGACAGGCTTTTTAGGGGAAAGCTGTAACTCTGTGAGTTGAATTAACAGAACACAAAGCAGGTTATCAGAAAACTTGTTTACATTTTTTAACGGAAGATATTTCCTTTTTCACCGTATCCCTCTATGGGCTTCCAAATATCACTTTGCAACATCCACAAGAACAGTCTTACCGAAAGGCTTCCTGATGGGAAAGCTGTAGCTCTGTGAGATTAATTAACAGACAACAAAGCAGTTACTCAGAAAGTTTCTTTCCAGTTTTTAACGGAAGAGATTTCCTTTTTCACCATATCCCTCTATGGGCTTCGAAATATCACTTTGCAAATTCCACAAGAACAGTCTTAGTGAACGGCTTCTTGAGGGGAAAGCTTTAACTCTGTGAGATGAATTAAGAGAACACAGTGCAGTTTTTCAGAAAGCATCTTTTCGGTTTTTATGTTACGATATTTTCTTTTTCACCATAGCTCTCTAAGGGCTTCTAAATATCACTTTGCAAATTCCACAAGAACAGTCTTAGGGGAAGGCTTCTTGAAGGGAAAGCTGTAACACTGTGAGATGAATTAACAGAACACAAAGTAGTTTCTCAGAAAGCTTCTTTCCAGTTTTTAACGGAAGTTATTTCCTTTATTAACATAGCCTTCTATGGGCTTCCATATATCCGTTTGCAAATTTCACAAGAGCAGTCTTAGCGAAGGGCTTCTTGAGGAGAAAGCTGTAACTCTCTGAGATTAATTAACAGACAACAAAGCAGTTACTCATAATTCTTCTTTCAAGTTTTTAACCGAAGATATTTCCTTTTTCACCATAGCCCTCTATGTTTTTCCAAATACCACATTTCAAGTTCCACAAGAACAGTCTTAGCGAAAGGCTATTTGAGGAGAAAGCTGTAAATCTGTAGGATGAATTAACAAACACAAAACTGTTTCTCAGAAAGCTTCTTTCCAGTTTTTATCTTAGGATATTTCCTTTTTCACCGTAGCCCTCTATGGGCTTCCAAATATCACTTTGCAAATTCCACAAGAACAGTCTTAGAGAAAGGCTTCTTGAGGGGAAAGCTGAAACTCTGTGCGATGAATTAACCGAACACAAAACAGTTTCTCAGAAAGCCTCTTTTCCGTTTTTATCTTAGGATATTTCCTTTTTCACCATAGACCTCTATGGGCTTCCAAAAATCACTTTCAAATTCCACAAAAACAGTATTGGGGAAAGGCTTCTTGTCGGGAAAGCTGTAACTCTGTGTGATGAATTAACAAACACAAAGCAGTTTCTCACAAATCTTCTTTTCAGTTTTTAACGGAAGATAATTTCCTTTTTTCCACAGCTCTCTATGGGCTTCCAAATATCACTTTGCAAATTCCACAAGAACAGTCTTAGGGAAAGGCTTCTTGAGTGTAAAGCTGTAACTCTGTGAGATCATTTAAGAAAATACAAAGCAGATTCTCAGAAATCTTCTCTCAAGTTTTTAACGGAAGATATTTTCTTTTTCACCAGAGTCCTCTAAGGGCTTCCAAATATCACATTTGAAATTCCACAAGAACAGTCTTAGCGAAAGGCTTTTTGAGGAGAAAGATGTAAATCTGTAAGATGATTTAACAGACACAAAACAGTTTCTCAGAAATCTTCTTTTCAGTTTTTAATGCAAGATATTTTCTTTTTCACGATAGCCCTCTATGGGCTTTCAAATATCACTGGGCAAATTACACAAGAACAGCCTTAGCGAAAATCTTCATTGGGAGAAAGCTGTAACTCTGTGAGATGAATTAACAGAACACAAAGCAGTTTCTCAGAAATTTTTTTTCCAGTTTTTAATGGAAGATATTTCCTTTTCTACCATAGAACTCTATGGGCTTCCAAATATCACTTTGCAAATTCCACAAGAACAGTCTTAGCGAAAGGCTTCTTGAAAGGATAGCTTTAACTCTGTTAGATGAATTAACAGAACCCACAGCAGTTTCTCAGAAATCTTCTTTCCAGTTTTTAACGGAAGATATTTCCTTTTTCAGCATAGCCCTCTATGGGCATCCAAATATCACATTGCAAATTCCACAAGAACAGTCTTAGGGAAAGCCTTCTTGAGGGAAAAGCTGTGACTCCGTGAGATGAACTAACAGAACACAAAGCTGTTTCTCAGAACGCTTCTTTTCGGTTTTTATCTTAGGATATTTCCATTTTCATCATAGCCCTGTAAGGGTTTCCAAATAAGACTTTGCAAATTCCACAACAACTGCGTTATTGAAAGGCTTCTTGAGGGGAAAGCTGTAATTCTCTGAAATGAATTCACAGAACACAAAGATGTTTCTCAGAAAGATTCCTTTGGGTTTTTATCTTAGGCTATTTGCTTCTTCACCATAGCTCTCTATGGGCTTCTGAATATCACCTTGCAAATTTCACAAGAGCAGTCTTCGGGAAAGGTTTCTTGAGGGAAAAGCTGTAACTCTGTGAGGTGAATTAACAGAACCCAAATCAGTTTCTCAGATATCTTATTTCCAGTTTTTAACGGAAGATATTTCCTTTTTCACCTTAACCCTCTGTGGGCTTCCAAATGTCACTTTGCAAATTCCACAAGAAAAGTCTTAGCGAAAGGCGTCTTGAGGAGAAAGCTGTAACGCTGTGAGATGAATTAACCGAACACAAAAGAGTTTCTCAGAAAGCTTCTTTCCCGTTTTTAAAGTAAAATATTTCCTTTTTCACCATAGCCCTCTATGGGCTTCCAAATATCACTTTGCAAATTCCACAAGAACAGCCTTAGCGAAAGGCTTCTTGAGGGGAAAGCTGTAACTCTGTGAGATGAATTAACAGAACACAAAGCAGTTTCACAGAAAGCTACTTTTCACTTTATATCTTAGGATATTTCCTTTTTCACCATAGCCCTCTATAGGCTTCCAAATATCAGTTTGCAAATTCCACAAAAACTGTCTTAGTGAACGGCTTCTTGAGGGGAAAGCTGTAACTCGGTGAGATTAACTAACAGAACACAAAGCAATTTCCCAGAAAGCTTCTTTTCAGTTTTTATCTTAGCATAATTCCATTTTCAGCTTAGACTTCTACGGGCTTCCAAATATCACTTTGCATATTCCACAAGAACAGTCTTAGAGAAAGACTTCTTGAGGGGAAAGCTGTAACTCTGCGAGATGAATTAACAGAAGACAAAGCAGTTTCTCAGAAAGCTTCTTTACGGTTTTTATCTTAGGATATTTTCATTTGCACCATAGCTCTCTATGGGCTTCCAAATATCACTTTGCCAATTCCAAAAGAACAGTCTTTGCGAAAGGCTTCTTGAACGGAAAGCTGTAAATCTCTGAGATGAGTTAACAGAACAGAAAGCAGTTCCTCAGAAAGCTTCTTTTCAGTTTTTATCTTAGGATATTTCCTTTTTCTCCATAGTGCTCCAAGGGCTTCCAAATATCACTTTGCAAATTCCACAAGAACAGTGTTAGCGAAAGGTTTCATGAGGGGAAAGCTGTAACTCTATGAGATGAATTAACAGAACACAAAGCGTTTTCTCAGAAGACTTCTTTCCATTTTTTAACTGAAGATATTTCCTTTTTCACCATAGACCTCTTTGGGCTTTCAAATGTCACATTGCAAATTCCACACAACAGTCTTAGAGAAAGGCTTCTTGAGGAAAACCTGTAACTCTCTGAGATGAATTTAAAAAAACACATAGCAGTTTCTTAGAAAGATTCTTTCCAGTTTTTAACGGAAGATATATCCTTTTTCACCATTGCCCTCTATGGGCTTCGAAATACCACTTTGCAAATTCCACAAGAACAGTCTTAGAGAAAAGTTTCTTAAGGGAATAGCTGTAACTCTGTGAGATGAATTAACAAACACAAAGCAGTTTCTCAGTAAGATTCCTTTGGGTTTTTATTTTAGTATATTTCCTTTTTCACCATAACTCTCTATGGGCTTCCAAATATCACCTTGCAAATTCCACAAGAACAGTCTTAGGGAAAGGCTTCTTTAGGGGAAAGCTGTAACTCTGTGAGATGAATTAACAGAACACAAAGCAGTCTCTGAGAAATCTTCTTTCCAGTCTTTAACGGAAGATATTTCCTTTTTCACCTTAGCCCTCTGTGGGCTTCCAAATATCACTTTGAAAATTCCCCCACAAAACAGTTTCTCAGAAAGCTTCTTTCCAGTTTTTAAAGGAAGATATTTCCTTTTTCACCATATCCCTCTATGGGCTTCCAAATATCATGTTGCAAATTCCACAAGAACAACCTCAGCGAAAGGCTTCTTGAGGGGAAAACTGTAACTCTGTGAGATGAATTAACAGAACACAAAGCAGTTTCTCAGAAAGCTTCTTTCCAGTTTTTAACTTAAGATATTTCCTTTTTCACCATAGCACTCTATGTGCGTCCAAATATCACTTTCCAAATTCCACAAGAAGAGTCCTAGATAAAGGCTTCTTGAGGAGAAAGCTGTAACCCTCTGAGATGAATTAACAGAACAAAAAGGAGTTTCTCAGAAGGCTTCTTTTCAGTTTTAAACTGAAGATATTTCCTTTTTCACCATAGCCCTCTACGGGCTTGCAAATATCACTTTGCAAGTTAATCAAGAACAGACTTCGCGAAAGAATTCTTGAGGGGAAAGCTGTAACTCTGTGAGATGAATTAACAGAACACAAAGCAGTCTCTCAGAAATCTTCCTTCCAGTTTTTAACTGAAGATATTTCCTTTTTCAACATGGCCGTTTATGGGCTTCCAAATATCACTTTGCAAATTCCACACAACCGTCTTAGCGAAAGGCTTCTTGAGGAAAAGCTGTAACTCTCTGAGATGAGTTTAAAAAAACACATAGCAGTTTCTTAGAAAGATTCTTTCCAGTTTTTAACGGAAGATATATCCTTTTTCACCATCGCCCTCTCTGGGCTTCGAAATACCACTTTGCAAATTCCACAAGAACAGTCTTAGAGAAAAGTTTCTTAAGGGAAATGCTGTAACTCTGTGAGATGAATTAACAGAACACAAAGCAGTTTCTCAGTAAGATTCCTTTGGGTTTTTATTTTAGTATATTTCCTTTTTCACCATAGCTCTCTATGGGCTTCCAAATATCACCTTGCAAATTCCACAAGAACAGTCTCAGACAGGCTTCTTGAGGGGAAAGCTGTAACTCTGTGAGATGAATTAACAGAACCCAAAGCAGTCTCTGAGAAATCTTCTTTCCAGTTTTTAACGGAAGATATTTCCTTTTTCACCTTAGCCCTCTGTGGGCTTCCAAATATCACTTTGCAAATTCCCCCACAAAACAGTTTCTCAGAAAGCTTCTTTCCAGTTTTTAAAGGAAGATATTTCCTTTTTCACCGTATCCCTCTATGGGCTTCCAAATATCACGTTGCAAATTCCACAAGAACAACCTCAGCGAAAGGCTTCTTCAAGGGAAAGATGTAACTCTGTGAGATGAATTAACAGAACACAGAGCAGTTTCTCAGAAAGCTTCTTTCCAGTTTTTAACGGAAGATATTTCCTTTTCCACCATAGCCCTCTACGGGCTTCCGAATATCACTTTGCAAATTCCACAAGAACAGTCTTAGCGAAAGGCTTCTTGAAGGGAAAACTGTAACTCTGTGAGATGAATTAACAGAACCCACAGCAGTTTCTCAGAAATCTTCTTTCCAGTTTTTAACGGAAGATATTTCCTTTTTTAGCATAGCCCTCTATGGGCTTCCAAATATCACTTTGCAAATTCCACAAGAACAGTCTTAGGAAAAGGCTTCTTGATGTGAAAGCTGTAGCTCTGTGAGATGAATTAATAGAACACAAAGCAGTTTCTCAGAAAACTTTTTTCCAGTTTATATCGGAAGATATTTCCTTTTTCACAGTATCCCTCAATGGGCTTCCAAATATCACTTTGCAAATTTCACAAGAACAGCATTAGCGAAGGGCTTCTTGAGACAGGCTTTTTAGGGGAAAGCTGTAACTCTGTGAGTTGAATTAACAGAACACAAAGCAGGTTATCAGAAAACTTGTTTACATTTTTTAACGGAAGATATTTCCTTTTTCACCGTATCCCTCTATGGGCTTCCAAATATCACTTTGCAACATCCACAAGAACAGTCTTACCGAAAGGCTTCCTGATGGGAAAGCTGTAGCTCTGTGAGATTAATTAACAGACAACAAAGCAGTTACTCAGAAAGTTTCTTTCCAGTTTTTAACGGAAGAGATTTCCTTTTTCACCATATCCCTCTATGGGCTTCGAAATATCACTTTGCAAATTCCCCAAGAACAGTCTTAGTGAACGGCTTCTTGAGGGGAAAGCTTTAACTCTGTGAGATGAATTAAGAGAACACAGTGCAGTTTTTCAGAAAGCATCTTTTCGGTTTTTATGTTACGATATTTTCTTTTTCACCATAGCTCTCTAAGGGCTTCTAAATATCACTTTGCAAATTCCACAAGAACAGTCTTAGGGGAAGGCTTCTTGAAGGGAAAGCTGTAACACTGTGAGATGAATTAACAGAACACAAAGTAGTTTCTCAGAAAGCTTCTTTCCAGTTTTTAACGGAAGTTATTTCCTTTATTAACATAGCCTTCTATGGGCTTCCATATATCCGTTTGCAAATTTCACAAGAACAGTCTTAGCGAAGGGCTTCTTGAGGAGAAAGCTGTAACTCTCTGAGATTAATTAACAGACAACAAAGCAGTTACTCATAATTCTTCTTTCAAGTTTTTAACCGAAGATATTTCCTTTTTCACCATAGCCCTCTATGTTTTTCCAAATACCACATTTCAAGTTCCACAAGAACAGTCTTAGCGAAAGGCTATTTGAGGAGAAAGCTGTAAATCTGTAGGATGAATTAACAAACACAAAACTGTTTCTCAGAAAGCTTCTTTCCAGTTTTTATCTTAGGATATTTCCTTTTTCACCGTAGCCCTCTATGGGCTTCCAAATATCACTTTGCAAATTCCACAAGAACAGTCTTAGAGAAAGGCTTCTTGAGGGGAAAGCTGAAACTCTGTGCGATGAATTAACCGAACACAAAACAGTTTCTCAGAAAGCCTCTTTTCCGTTTTTATCTTAGGATATTTCCTTTTTCACCATAGACCTCTATGGGCTTCCAAAAATCACTTTCAAATTCCACAAAAACAGTATTGGGGAAAGGCTTCTTGTCGGGAAAGCTGTAACTCTGTGTGATGAATTAACAAACACAAAGCAGTTTCTCACAAATCTTCTTTTCAGTTTTTAACGGAAGATATTTTCCTTTTTTCCACAGCTCTCTATGGGCTTCCAAATATCACTTTGCAAATTCCACAAGAACAGTCTTAGGGAAAGGCTTCTTGAGTGTAAAGCTGTAACTCTGTGAGATCATTTAAGAAAATACAAAGCAGATTCTCAGAAATCTTCTCTCAAGTTTTTAACGGAAGATATTTTCTTTTTCACCAGAGTCCTCTAAGGGCTTCCAAATATCACATTTGAAATTCCACAAGAACAGTCTTAGCGAAAGGCTTTTTGAGGAGAAAGATGTAAATCTGTAAGATGATTTAACAGACACAAAACAGTTTCTCAGAAATCTTCTTTTCAGTTTTTAATGCAAGATATTTTCTTTTTCACGATAGCCCTCTATGGGCTTTCAAATATCACTGGGCAAATTACACAAGAACAGCCTTAGCGAAAATCTTCATTGGGAGAAAGCTGTAACTCTGTGAGATGAATTAACAGAACACAAAGCAGTTTCTCAGAAATTTTTTTTCCAGTTTTTAATGGAAGATATTTCCTTTTCTACCATAGAACTCTATGGGCTTCCAAATATCACTTTGCAAATTCCACAAGAACAGTCTTAGCGAAAGGCTTCTTGAAAGGATAGCTTTAACTCTGTTAGATGAATTAACAGAACCCACAGCAGTTTCTCAGAAATCTTCTTTCCAGTTTTTAACGGAAGATATTTCCTTTTTCAGCATAGCCCTCTATGGGCATCCAAATATCACATTGCAAATTCCACAAGAACAGTCTTAGGGAAAGCCTTCTTGAGGGAAAAGCTGTGACTCCGTGAGATGAACTAACAGAACACAAAGCTGTTTCTCAGAACGCTTCTTTTCGGTTTTTATCTTAGGATATTTCCATTTTCATCATAGCCCTGTAAGGGTTTCCAAATAAGACTTTGCAAATTCCACAACAACTGCGTTATTGAAAGGCTTCTTGAGGGGAAAGCTGTAATTCTCTGAAATGAATTCACAGAACACAAAGATGTTTCTCAGAAAGATTCCTTTGGGTTTTTATCTTAGGATATTTGCTTCTTCACCATAGCTCTCTATGGGCTTCTGAATATCACCTTGCAAATTTCACAAGAGCAGTCTTCGGGAAAGGTTTCTTGAGGGAAAAGCTGTAACTCTGTGAGGTGAATTAACAGAACCCAAATCAGTTTCTCAGATATCTTATTTCCAGTTTTTAACGGAAGATATTTCCTTTTTCACCTTAACCCTCTGTGGGCTTCCAAATGTCACTTTGCAAATTCCACAAGAAAAGTCTTAGCGAAAGGCGTCTTGAGGAGAAAGCTGTAACGCTGTGAGATGAATTAACCGAACACAAAAGAGTTTCTCAGAAAGCTTCTTTCCCGTTTTTAAAGTAAAATATTTCCTTTTTCACCATAGCCCTCTATGGGCTTCCAAATATCACTTTGCAAATTCCACAAGAACAGCCTTAGCGAAAGGCTTCTTGAGGGGAAAGCTGTAACTCTGTGAGATGAATTAACAGAACACAAAGCAGTTTCACAGAAAGCTACTTTTCACTTTATATCTTAGGATATTTCCTTTTTCACCATAGCCCTCTATAGGCTTCCAAATATCAGTTTGCAAATTCCACAAAAACTGTCTTAGTGAACGGCTTCTTGAGGGGAAAGCTGTAACTCGGTGAGATTAACTAACAGAACACAAAGCAATTTCCCAGAAAGCTTCTTTTCAGTTTTTATCTTAGCATAATTCCATTTTCAGCTTAGACTTCTACGGGCTTCCAAATATCACTTTGCATATTCCACAAGAACAGTCTTAGAGAAAGACTTCTTGAGGGGAAAGCTGTAACTCTGCGAGATGAATTAACAGAAGACAAAGCAGTTTCTCAGAAAGCTTCTTTACGGTTTTTATCTTAGGATATTTTCATTTGCACCATAGCTCTCTATGGGCTTCCAAATATCACTTTGCCAATTCCAAAAGAACAGTCTTTGCGAAAGGCTTCTTGAACGGAAAGCTGTAAATCTCTGAGATGAGTTAACAGAACAGAAAGCAGTTCCTCAGAAAGCTTCTTTTCAGTTTTTATCTTAGGATATTTCCTTTTTCTCCATAGTGCTCCAAGGGCTTCCAAATATCACTTTGCAAATTCCACAAGAACAGTGTTAGCGAAAGGTTTCATGAGGGGAAAGCTGTAACTCTATGAGATGAATTAACAGAACACAAAGCGTTTTCTCAGAAGACTTCTTTCCATTTTTTAACTGAAGATATTTCCTTTTTCACCATAGACCTCTTTGGGCTTTCAAATGTCACATTGCAAATTCCACACAACAGTCTTAGAGAAAGGCTTCTTGAGGAAAACCTGTAACTCTCTGAGATGAATTTAAAAAAACACATAGCAGTTTCTTAGAAAGATTCTTTCCAGTTTTTAACGGAAGATATATCCTTTTTCACCATTGCCCTCTATGGGCTTCGAAATACCACTTTGCAAATTCCACAAGAACAGTCTTAGAGAAAAGTTTCTTAAGGGAATAGCTGTAACTCTGTGAGATGAATTAACAAACACAAAGCAGTTTCTCAGTAAGATTCCTTTGGGTTTTTATTTTAGTATATTTCCTTTTTCACCATAACTCTCTATGGGCTTCCAAATATCACCTTGCAAATTCCACAAGAACAGTCTTAGGGAAAGGCTTCTTTAGGGGAAAGCTGTAACTCTGTGAGATGAATTAACAGAACACAAAGCAGTCTCTGAGAAATCTTCTTTCCAGTCTTTAACGGAAGATATTTCCTTTTTCACCTTAGCCCTCTGTGGGCTTCCAAATATCACTTTGAAAATTCCCCCACAAAACAGTTTCTCAGAAAGCTTCTTTCCAGTTTTTAAAGGAAGATATTTCCTTTTTCACCATATCCCTCTATGGGCTTCCAAATATCATGTTGCAAATTCCACAAGAACAACCTCAGCGAAAGGCTTCTTGAGGGGAAAACTGTAACTCTGTGAGATGAATTAACAGAACACAAAGCAGTTTCTCAGAAAGCTTCTTTCCAGTTTTTAACTTAAGATATTTCCTTTTTCACCATAGCACTCTATGTGCGTCCAAATATCACTTTCCAAATTCCACAAGAAGAGTCCTAGATAAAGGCTTCTTGAGGAGAAAGCTGTAACCCTCTGAGATGAATTAACAGAACAAAAAGGAGTTTCTCAGAAGGCTTCTTTTCAGTTTTAAACTGAAGATATTTCCTTTTTCACCATAGCCCTCTACGGGCTTGCAAATATCACTTTGCAAGTTAATCAAGAACAGACTTCGCGAAAGAATTCTTGAGGGGAAAGCTGTAACTCTGTGAGATGAATTAACAGAACACAAAGCAGTCTCTCAGAAATCTTCCTTCCAGTTTTTAACTGAAGATATTTCCTTTTTCAACATGGCCGTTTATGGGCTTCCAAATATCACTTTGCAAATTCCACACAACCGTCTTAGCGAAAGGCTTCTTGAGGAAAAGCTGTAACTCTCTGAGATGAGTTTAAAAAAACACATAGCAGTTTCTTAGAAAGATTCTTTCCAGTTTTTAACGGAAGATATATCCTTTTTCACCATCGCCCTCTCTGGGCTTCGAAATACCACTTTGCAAATTCCACAAGAACAGTCTTAGAGAAAAGTTTCTTAAGGGAAATGCTGTAACTCTGTGAGATGAATTAACAGAACACAAAGCAGTTTCTCAGTAAGATTCCTTTGGGTTTTTATTTTAGTATATTTCCTTTTTCACCATAGCTCTCTATGGGCTTCCAAATATCACCTTGCAAATTCCACAAGAACAGTCTCAGACAGGCTTCTTGAGGGGAAAGCTGTAACTCTGTGAGATGAATTAACAGAACCCAAAGCAGTCTCTGAGAAATCTTCTTTCCAGTTTTTAACGGAAGATATTTCCTTTTTCACCTTAGCCCTCTGTGGGCTTCCAAATATCACTTTGCAAATTCCCCCACAAAACAGTTTCTCAGAAAGCTTCTTTCCAGTTTTTAAAGGAAGATATTTCCTTTTTCACCGTATCCCTCTATGGGCTTCCAAATATCACGTTGCAAATTCCACAAGAACAACCTCAGCGAAAGGCTTCTTCAAGGGAAAGATGTAACTCTGTGAGATGAATTAACAGAACACAGAGCAGTTTCTCAGAAAGCTTCTTTCCAGTTTTTAACGGAAGATATTTCCTTTTCCACCATAGCCCTCTACGGGCTTCCGAATATCACTTTGCAAATTCCACAAGAACAGTCTTAGCGAAAGGCTTCTTGAAGGGAAAACTGTAACTCTGTGAGATGAATTAACAGAACCCACAGCAGTTTCTCAGAAATCTTCTTTCCAGTTTTTAACGGAAGATATTTCCTTTTTTAGCATAGCCCTCTATGGGCTTCCAAATATCACTTTGCAAATTCCACAAGAACAGTCTTAGGAAAAGGCTTCTTGATGTGAAAGCTGTAGCTCTGTGAGATGAATTAATAGAACACAAAGCAGTTTCTCAGAAAACTTTTTTCCAGTTTATATCGGAAGATATTTCCTTTTTCACAGTATCCCTCAATGGGCTTCCAAATATCACTTTGCAAATTTCACAAGAACAGCATTAGCGAAGGGCTTCTTGAGACAGGCTTTTTAGGGGAAAGCTGTAACTCTGTGAGTTGAATTAACAGAACACAAAGCAGGTTATCAGAAAACTTGTTTACATTTTTTAACGGAAGATATTTCCTTTTTCACCGTATCCCTCTATGGGCTTCCAAATATCACTTTGCAACATCCACAAGAACAGTCTTACCGAAAGGCTTCCTGATGGGAAAGCTGTAGCTCTGTGAGATTAATTAACAGACAACAAAGCAGTTACTCAGAAAGTTTCTTTCCAGTTTTTAACGGAAGAGATTTCCTTTTTCACCATATCCCTCTATGGGCTTCGAAATATCACTTTGCAAATTCCCCAAGAACAGTCTTAGTGAACGGCTTCTTGAGGGGAAAGCTTTAACTCTGTGAGATGAATTAAGAGAACACAGTGCAGTTTTTCAGAAAGCATCTTTTCGGTTTTTATGTTACGATATTTTCTTTTTCACCATAGCTCTCTAAGGGCTTCTAAATATCACTTTGCAAATTCCACAAGAACAGTCTTAGGGGAAGGCTTCTTGAAGGGAAAGCTGTAACACTGTGAGATGAATTAACAGAACACAAAGTAGTTTCTCAGAAAGCTTCTTTCCAGTTTTTAACGGAAGTTATTTCCTTTATTAACATAGCCTTCTATGGGCTTCCATATATCCGTTTGCAAATTTCACAAGAACAGTCTTAGCGAAGGGCTTCTTGAGGAGAAAGCTGTAACTCTCTGAGATTAATTAACAGACAACAAAGCAGTTACTCATAATTCTTCTTTCAAGTTTTTAACCGAAGATATTTCCTTTTTCACCATAGCCCTCTATGTTTTTCCAAATACCACATTTCAAGTTCCACAAGAACAGTCTTAGCGAAAGGCTATTTGAGGAGAAAGCTGTAAATCTGTAGGATGAATTAACAAACACAAAACTGTTTCTCAGAAAGCTTCTTTCCAGTTTTTATCTTAGGATATTTCCTTTTTCACCGTAGCCCTCTATGGGCTTCCAAATATCACTTTGCAAATTCCACAAGAACAGTCTTAGAGAAAGGCTTCTTGAGGGGAAAGCTGAAACTCTGTGCGATGAATTAACCGAACACAAAACAGTTTCTCAGAAAGCCTCTTTTCCGTTTTTATCTTAGGATATTTCCTTTTTCACCATAGACCTCTATGGGCTTCCAAAAATCACTTTCAAATTCCACAAAAACAGTATTGGGGAAAGGCTTCTTGTCGGGAAAGCTGTAACTCTGTGTGATGAATTAACAAACACAAAGCAGTTTCTCACAAATCTTCTTTTCAGTTTTTAACGGAAGATATTTTCCTTTTTTCCACAGCTCTCTATGGGCTTCCAAATATCACTTTGCAAATTCCACAAGAACAGTCTTAGGGAAAGGCTTCTTGAGTGTAAAGCTGTAACTCTGTGAGATCATTTAAGAAAATACAAAGCAGATTCTCAGAAATCTTCTCTCAAGTTTTTAACGGAAGATATTTTCTTTTTCACCAGAGTCCTCTAAGGGCTTCCAAATATCACATTTGAAATTCCACAAGAACAGTCTTAGCGAAAGGCTTTTTGAGGAGAAAGATGTAAATCTGTAAGATGATTTAACAGACACAAAACAGTTTCTCAGAAATCTTCTTTTCAGTTTTTAATGCAAGATATTTTCTTTTTCACGATAGCCCTCTATGGGCTTTCAAATATCACTGGGCAAATTACACAAGAACAGCCTTAGCGAAAATCTTCATTGGGAGAAAGCTGTAACTCTGTGAGATGAATTAACAGAACACAAAGCAGTTTCTCAGAAATTTTTTTTCCAGTTTTTAATGGAAGATATTTCCTTTTCTACCATAGAACTCTATGGGCTTCCAAATATCACTTTGCAAATTCCACAAGAACAGTCTTAGCGAAAGGCTTCTTGAAAGGATAGCTTTAACTCTGTTAGATGAATTAACAGAACCCACAGCAGTTTCTCAGAAATCTTCTTTCCAGTTTTTAACGGAAGATATTTCCTTTTTCAGCATAGCCCTCTATGGGCATCCAAATATCACATTGCAAATTCCACAAGAACAGTCTTAGGGAAAGCCTTCTTGAGGGAAAAGCTGTGACTCCGTGAGATGAACTAACAGAACACAAAGCTGTTTCTCAGAACGCTTCTTTTCGGTTTTTATCTTAGGATATTTCCATTTTCATCATAGCCCTGTAAGGGTTTCCAAATAAGACTTTGCAAATTCCACAACAACCGCGTTATTGAAAGGCTTCTTGAGGGGAAAGCTGTAATTCTCTGAAATGAATTCACAGAACACAAAGATGTTTCTCAGAAAGATTCCTTTGGGTTTTTATCTTAGGATATTTGCTTCTTCACCATAGCTCTCTATGGGCTTCTGAATATCACCTTGCAAATTTCACAAGAGCAGTCTTCGGGAAAGGTTTCTTGAGGGAAAAGCTGTAACTCTGTGAGGTGAATTAACAGAACCCAAATCAGTTTCTCAGATATCTTATTTCCAGTTTTTAACGGAAGATATTTCCTTTTTCACCTTAACCCTCTGTGGGCTTCCAAATGTCACTTTGCAAATTCCACAAGAAAAGTCTTAGCGAAAGGCGTCTTGAGGAGAAAGCTGTAACGCTGTGAGATGAATTAACCGAACACAAAAGAGTTTCTCAGAAAGCTTCTTTCCCGTTTTTAAAGTAAAATATTTCCTTTTTCACCATAGCCCTCTATGGGCTTCCAAATATCACTTTGCAAATTCCACAAGAACAGCCTTAGCGAAAGGCTTCTTGAGGGGAAAGCTGTAACTCTGTGAGATGAATTAACAGAACACAAAGCAGTTTCACAGAAAGCTACTTTTCACTTTATATCTTAGGATATTTCCTTTTTCACCATAGCCCTCTATAGGCTTCCAAATATCAGTTTGCAAATTCCACAAAAACTGTCTTAGTGAACGGCTTCTTGAGGGGAAAGCTGTAACTCGGTGAGATTAACTAACAGAACACAAAGCAATTTCCCAGAAAGCTTCTTTTCAGTTTTTATCTTAGCATAATTCCATTTTCAGCTTAGACTTCTACGGGCTTCCAAATATCACTTTGCATATTCCACAAGAACAGTCTTAGAGAAAGACTTCTTGAGGGGAAAGCTGTAACTCTGCGAGATGAATTAACAGAAGACAAAGCAGTTTCTCAGAAAGCTTCTTTACGGTTTTTATCTTAGGATATTTTCATTTGCACCATAGCTCTCTATGGGCTTCCAAATATCACTTTGCCAATTCCAAAAGAACAGTCTTTGCGAAAGGCTTCTTGAACGGAAAGCTGTAAATCTCTGAGATGAGTTAACAGAACAGAAAGCAGTTCCTCAGAAAGCTTCTTTTCAGTTTTTATCTTAGGATATTTCCTTTTTCTCCATAGTGCTCCAAGGGCTTCCAAATATCACTTTGCAAATTCCACAAGAACAGTGTTAGCGAAAGGTTTCATGAGGGGAAAGCTGTAACTCTATGAGATGAATTAACAGAACACAAAGCGTTTTCTCAGAAGACTTCTTTCCATTTTTTAACTGAAGATATTTCCTTTTTCACCATAGACCTCTTTGGGCTTTCAAATGTCACATTGCAAATTCCACACAACAGTCTTAGAGAAAGGCTTCTTGAGGAAAACCTGTAACTCTCTGAGATGAATTTAAAAAAACACATAGCAGTTTCTTAGAAAGATTCTTTCCAGTTTTTAACGGAAGATATATCCTTTTTCACCATTGCCCTCTATGGGCTTCGAAATACCACTTTGCAAATTCCACAAGAACAGTCTTAGAGAAAAGTTTCTTAAGGGAATAGCTGTAACTCTGTGAGATGAATTAACAAACACAAAGCAGTTTCTCAGTAAGATTCCTTTGGGTTTTTATTTTAGTATATTTCCTTTTTCACCATAACTCTCTATGGGCTTCCAAATATCACCTTGCAAATTCCACAAGAACAGTCTTAGGGAAAGGCTTCTTTAGGGGAAAGCTGTAACTCTGTGAGATGAATTAACAGAACACAAAGCAGTCTCTGAGAAATCTTCTTTCCAGTTTTTAACGGAAGATATTTCCTTTTTCACCTTAGCCCTCTGTGGGCTTCCAAATATCACTTTGAAAATTCCCCCACAAAACAGTTTCTCAGAAAGCTTCTTTCCAGTTTTTAAAGGAAGATATTTCCTTTTTCACCATATCCCTCTATGGGCTTCCAAATATCATGTTGCAAATTCCACAAGAACAACCTCAGCGAAAGGCTTCTTGAGGGGAAAACTGTAACTCTGTGAGATGAATTAACAGAACACAAAGCAGTTTCTCAGAAAGCTTCTTTCCAGTTTTTAACTTAAGATATTTCCTTTTTCACCATAGCACTCTATGTGCGTCCAAATATCACTTTCCAAATTCCACAAGAAGAGTCCTAGATAAAGGCTTCTTGAGGAGAAAGCTGTAACCCTCTGAGATGAATTAACAGAACAAAAAGGAGTTTCTCAGAAGGCTTCTTTTCAGTTTTAAACTGAAGATATTTCCTTTTTCACCATAGCCCTCTACGGGCTTGCAAATATCACTTTGCAAGTTAATCAAGAACAGACTTCGCGAAAGAATTCTTGAGGGGAAAGCTGTAACTCTGTGAGATGAATTAACAGAACACAAAGCAGTCTCTCAGAAATCTTCCTTCCAGTTTTTAACTGAAGATATTTCCTTTTTCAACATGGCCGTTTATGGGCTTCCAAATATCACTTTGCAAATTCCACACAACAGTCTTAGCGAAAGGCTTCTTGAGGAAAAGCTGTAACTCTCTGAGATGAGTTTAAAAAAACACATAGCAGTTTCTTAGAAAGATTCTTTCCAGTTTTTAACGGAAGATATATCCTTTTTCACCATCGCCCTCTCTGGGCTTCGAAATACCACTTTGCAAATTCCACAAGAACAGTCTTAGAGAAAAGTTTCTTAAGGGAAATGCTGTAACTCTGTGAGATGAATTAACAGAACACAAAGCAGTTTCTCAGTAAGATTCCTTTGGGTTTTTATTTTAGTATATTTCCTTTTTCACCATAGCTCTCTATGGGCTTCCAAATATCACCTTGCAAATTCCACAAGAACAGTCTTAGACAGGCTTCTTGAGGGGAAAGCTGTAACTCTGTGAGATGAATTAACAGAACCCAAAGCAGTCTCTGAGAAATCTTCTTTCCAGTTTTTAACGGAAGATATTTCCTTTTTCACCTTAGCCCTCTGTGGGCTTCCAAATATCACTTTGCAAATTCCCCCACAAAACAGTTTCTCAGAAAGCTTCTTTCCAGTTTTTAACTTAAGATATTTCCTTTTTCACCGTATCCCTCTATGGGCTTCCAAATATCACGTTGCAAATTCCACAAGAACAACCTCAGCGAAAGGCTTCTTCAAGGGAAAGATGTAACTCTGTGAGATGAATTAACAGAACACAGAGCAGTTTCTCAGAAAGCTTCTTTCCAGTTTTTAACGGAAGATATTTCCTTTTCCACCATAGCCCTCTACGGGCTTCCGAATATCACTTTGCAAATTCCACAAGAACAGTCTTAGCGAAAGGCTTCTTGAAGGGAAAACTGTAACTCTGTGAGATGAATTAACAGAACCCACAGCAGTTTCTCAGAAATCTTCTTTCCAGTTTTTAACGGAAGATATTTCCTTTTTTAGCATAGCCCTCTATGGGCTTCCAAATATCACTTTGCAAATTCCACAAGAACAGTCTTAGGAAAAGGCTTCTTGATGTGAAAGCTGTAGCTCTGTGAGATGAATTAATAGAACACAAAGCAGTTTCTCAGAAAACTTTTTTCCAGTTTATATCGGAAGATATTTCCTTTTTCACAGTATCCCTCAATGGGCTTCCAAATATCACTTTGCAAATTTCACAAGAACAGCATTAGCGAAGGGCTTCTTGAGACAGGCTTTTTAGGGGAAAGCTGTAACTCTGTGAGTTGAATTAACAGAACACAAAGCAGGTTATCAGAAAACTTGTTTACATTTTTTAACGGAAGATATTTCCTTTTTCACCGTATCCCTCTATGGGCTTCCAAATATCACTTTGCAACATCCACAAGAACAGTCTTACCGAAAGGCTTCCTGATGGGAAAGCTGTAGCTCTGTGAGATTAATTAACAGACAACAAAGCAGTTACTCAGAAAGTTTCTTTCCAGTTTTTAACGGAAGAGATTTCCTTTTTCACCATATCCCTCTATGGGCTTCGAAATATCACTTTGCAAATTCCACAAGAACAGTCTTAGTGAACGGCTTCTTGAGGGGAAAGCTTTAACTCTGTGAGATGAATTAAGAGAACACAGTGCAGTTTTTCAGAAAGCATCTTTTCGGTTTTTATGTTACGATATTTTCTTTTTCACCATAGCTCTCTAAGGGCTTCTAAATATCACTTTGCAAATTCCACAAGAACAGTCTTAGGGGAAGGCTTCTTGAAGGGAAAGCTGTAACACTGTGAGATGAATTAACAGAACACAAAGTAGTTTCTCAGAAAGCTTCTTTCCAGTTTTTAACGGAAGTTATTTCCTTTATTAACATAGCCTTCTATGGGCTTCCATATATCCGTTTGCAAATTTCACAAGAACAGTCTTAGCGAAGGGCTTCTTGAGGAGAAAGCTGTAACTCTCTGAGATTAATTAACAGACAACAAAGCAGTTACTCATAATTCTTCTTTCAAGTTTTTAACCGAAGATATTTCCTTTTTCACCATAGCCCTCTATGTTTTTCCAAATACCACATTTCAAGTTCCACAAGAACAGTCTTAGCGAAAGGCTATTTGAGGAGAAAGCTGTAAATCTGTAGGATGAATTAACAAACACAAAACTGTTTCTCAGAAAGCTTCTTTCCAGTTTTTATCTTAGGATATTTCCTTTTTCACCGTAGCCCTCTATGGGCTTCCAAATATCACTTTGCAAATTCCACAAGAACAGTCTTAGAGAAAGGCTTCTTGAGGGGAAAGCTGAAACTCTGTGCGATGAATTAACCGAACACAAAACAGTTTCTCAGAAAGCCTCTTTTCCGTTTTTATCTTAGGATATTTCCTTTTTCACCATAGACCTCTATGGGCTTCCAAAAATCACTTTCAAATTCCACAAAAACAGTATTGGGGAAAGGCTTCTTGTCGGGAAAGCTGTAACTCTGTGTGATGAATTAACAAACACAAAGCAGTTTCTCACAAATCTTCTTTTCAGTTTTTAACGGAAGATAATTTCCTTTTTTCCACAGCTCTCTATGGGCTTCCAAATATCACTTTGCAAAGTCCACAAGAACAGTCTTAGGGAAAGGCTTCTTGAGTGTAAAGCTGTAACTCTGTGAGATCATTTAAGAAAATACAAAGCAGATTCTCAGAAATCTTCTCTCAAGTTTTTAACGGAAGATATTTTCTTTTTCACCAGAGTCCTCTAAGGGCTTCCAAATATCACATTTGAAATTCCACAAGAACAGTCTTAGCGAAAGGCTTTTTGAGGAGAAAGATGTAAATCTGTAAGAT
The DNA here is from genome assembly GCF_047675955.1 of Chlorocebus sabaeus. Classification (NCBI taxonomy): domain Eukaryota; kingdom Metazoa; phylum Chordata; class Mammalia; order Primates; family Cercopithecidae; genus Chlorocebus; species Chlorocebus sabaeus. The sequence goes on from NW_027327858.1 coordinate 113,168, forward strand.
GATTTAACAGACACAAAACAGTTTCTCAGAAATCTTCTTTTCAGTTTTTAATGCAAGATATTTTCTTTTTCACGATAGCCCTCTATGGGCTTTCAAATATCACTGGGCAAATTACACAAGAACAGCCTTAGCGAAAATCTTCATTGGGAGAAAGCTGTAACTCTGTGAGATGAATTAACAGAACACAAAGCAGTTTCTCAGAAATTTTTTTTCCAGTTTTTAATGGAAGATATTTCCTTTTCTACCATAGAACTCTATGGGCTTCCAAATATCACTTTGCAAATTCCACAAGAACAGTCTTAGCGAAAGGCTTCTTGAAAGGATAGCTTTAACTCTGTTAGATGAATTAACAGAACCCACAGCAGTTTCTCAGAAATCTTCTTTCCAGTTTTTAACGGAAGATATTTCCTTTTTCAGCATAGCCCTCTATGGGCATCCAAATATCACATTGCAAATTCCACAAGAACAGTCTTAGGGAAAGCCTTCTTGAGGGAAAAGCTGTGACTCCGTGAGATGAACTAACAGAACACAAAGCTGTTTCTCAGAACGCTTCTTTTCGGTTTTTATCTTAGGATATTTCCATTTTCATCATAGCCCTGTAAGGGTTTCCAAATAAGACTTTGCAAATTCCACAACAACTGCGTTACTGAAAGGCTTCTTGAGGGGAAAGCTGTAATTCTCTGAAATGAATTCACAGAACACAAAGATGTTTCTCAGAAAGATTCCTTTGGGTTTTTATCTTAGGCTATTTGCTTCTTCACCATAGCTCTCTATGGGCTTCTGAATATCACCTTGCAAATTTCACAAGAGCAGTCTTCGGGAAAGGTTTCTTGAGGGAAAAGCTGTAACTCTGTGAGGTGAATTAACAGAACCCAAATCAGTTTCTCAGATATCTTATTTCCAGTTTTTAACGGAAGATATTTCCTTTTTCACCTTAACCCTCTGTGGGCTTCCAAATGTCACTTTGCAAATTCCACAAGAAAAGTCTTAGCGAAAGGCGTCTTGAGGAGAAAGCTGTAACGCTGTGAGATGAATTAACCGAACACAAAAGAGTTTCTCAGAAAGCTTCTTTCCCGTTTTTAAAGTAAAATATTTCCTTTTTCACCATAGCCCTCTATGGGCTTCCAAATATCACTTTGCAAATTCCACAAGAACAGCCTTAGCGAAAGGCTTCTTGAGGGGAAAGCTGTAACTCTGTGAGATGAATTAACAGAACACAAAGCAGTTTCACAGAAAGCTACTTTTCACTTTATATCTTAGGATATTTCCTTTTTCACCATAGCCCTCTATAGGCTTCCAAATATCAGTTTGCAAATTCCACAAAAACTGTCTTAGTGAACGGCTTCTTGAGGGGAAAGCTGTAACTCGGTGAGATTAACTAACAGAACACAAAGCAATTTCCCAGAAAGCTTCTTTTCAGTTTTTATCTTAGCATAATTCCATTTTCAGCTTAGACTTCTACGGGCTTCCAAATATCACTTTGCATATTCCACAAGAACAGTCTTAGAGAAAGACTTCTTGAGGGGAAAGCTGTAACTCTGCGAGATGAATTAACAGAAGACAAAGCAGTTTCTCAGAAAGCTTCTTTACGGTTTTTATCTTAGGATATTTTCATTTGCACCATAGCTCTCTATGGGCTTCCAAATATCACTTTGCCAATTCCAAAAGAACAGTCTTTGCGAAAGGCTTCTTGAACGGAAAGCTGTAAATCTCTGAGATGAGTTAACAGAACAGAAAGCAGTTCCTCAGAAAGCTTCTTTTCAGTTTTTATCTTAGGATATTTCCTTTTTCTCCATAGTGCTCCAAGGGCTTCCAAATATCACTTTGCAAATTCCACAAGAACAGTGTTAGTGAAAGGTTTCATGAGGGGAAAGCTGTAACTCTATGAGATGAATTAACAGAACACAAAGCGTTTTCTCAGAAGACTTCTTTCCATTTTTTAACTGAAGATATTTCCTTTTTCACCATAGACCTCTTTGGGCTTTCAAATGTCACATTGCAAATTCCACACAACAGTCTTAGAGAAAGGCTTCTTGAGGAAAACCTGTAACTCTCTGAGATGAATTTAAAAAAACACATAGCAGTTTCTTAGAAAGATTCTTTCCAGTTTTTAACGGAAGATATATCCTTTTTCACCATTGCCCTCTATGGGCTTCGAAATACCACTTTGCAAATTCCACAAGAACAGTCTTAGAGAAAAGTTTCTTAAGGGAATAGCTGTAACTCTGTGAGATGAATTAACAAACACAAAGCAGTTTCTCAGTAAGATTCCTTTGGGTTTTTATTTTAGTATATTTCCTTTTTCACCATAACTCTCTATGGGCTTCCAAATATCACCTTGCAAATTCCACAAGAACAGTCTTAGGGAAAGGCTTCTTTAGGGGAAAGCTGTAACTCTGTGAGATGAATTAACAGAACACAAAGCAGTCTCTGAGAAATCTTCTTTCCAGTTTTTAACGGAAGATATTTCCTTTTTCACCTTAGCCCTCTGTGGGCTTCCAAATATCACTTTGAAAATTCCCCCACAAAACAGTTTCTCAGAAAGCTTCTTTCCAGTTTTTAAAGGAAGATATTTCCTTTTTCACCATATCCCTCTATGGGCTTCCAAATATCATGTTGCAAATTCCACAAGAACAACCTCAGCGAAAGGCTTCTTGAGGGGAAAACTGTAACTCTGTGAGATGAATTAACAGAACACAAAGCAGTTTCTCAGAAAGCTTCTTTCCAGTTTTTAACTTAAGATATTTCCTTTTTCACCATAGCACTCTATGTGCGTCCAAATATCACTTTCCAAATTCCACAAGAAGAGTCCTAGATAAAGGCTTCTTGAGGAGAAAGCTGTAACCCTCTGAGATGAATTAACAGAACAAAAAGGAGTTTCTCAGAAGGCTTCTTTTCAGTTTTAAACTGAAGATATTTCCTTTTTCACCATAGCCCTCTACGGGCTTGCAAATATCACTTTGCAAGTTAATCAAGAACAGACTTCGCGAAAGAATTCTTGAGGGGAAAGCTGTAACTCTGTGAGATGAATTAACAGAACACAAAGCAGTCTCTCAGAAATCTTCCTTCCAGTTTTTAACTGAAGATATTTCCTTTTTCAACATGGCCGTTTATGGGCTTCCAAATATCACTTTGCAAATTCCACACAACAGTCTTAGCGAAAGGCTTCTTGAGGAAAAGCTGTAACTCTCTGAGATGAGTTTAAAAAAACACATAGCAGTTTCTTAGAAAGATTCTTTCCAGTTTTTAACGGAAGATATATCCTTTTTCACCATCGCCCTCTCTGGGCTTCGAAATACCACTTTGCAAATTCCACAAGAACAGTCTTAGAGAAAAGTTTCTTAAGGGAAATGCTGTAACTCTGTGAGATGAATTAACAGAACACAAAGCAGTTTCTCAGTAAGATTCCTTTGGGTTTTTATTTTAGTATATTTCCTTTTTCACCATAGCTCTCTATGGGCTTCCAAATATCACCTTGCAAATTCCACAAGAACAGTCTTAGACAGGCTTCTTGAGGGGAAAGCTGTAACTCTGTGAGATGAATTAACAGAACCCAAAGCAGTCTCTGAGAAATCTTCTTTCCAGTTTTTAACGGAAGATATTTCCTTTTTCACCTTAGCCCTCTGTGGGCTTCCAAATATCACTTTGCAAATTCCCCCACAAAACAGTTTCTCAGAAAGCTTCTTTCCAGTTTTTAAAGGAAGATATTTCCTTTTTCACCGTATCCCTCTATGGGCTTCCAAATATCACGTTGCAAATTCCACAAGAACAACCTCAGCGAAAGGCTTCTTCAAGGGAAAGATGTAACTCGGTGAGATGAATTAACAGAACACAGAGCAGTTTCTCAGAAAGCTTCTTTCCAGTTTTTAACGGAAGATATTTCCTTTTCCACCATAGCCCTCTACGGGCTTCCGAATATCACTTTGCAAATTCCACAAGAACAGTCTTAGCGAAAGGCTTCTTGAAGGGAAAACTGTAACTCTGTGAGATGAATTAACAGAACCCACAGCAGTTTCTCAGAAATCTTCTTTCCAGTTTTTAACGGAAGATATTTCCTTTTTTAGCATAGCCCTCTATGGGCTTCCAAATATCACTTTGCAAATTCCACAAGAACAGTCTTAGGAAAAGGCTTCTTGATGTGAAAGCTGTAGCTCTGTGAGATGAATTAATAGAACACAAAGCAGTTTCTCAGAAAACTTTTTTCCAGTTTATATCGGAAGATATTTCCTTTTTCACAGTATCCCTCAATGGGCTTCCAAATATCACTTTGCAAATTTCACAAGAACAGCATTAGCGAAGGGCTTCTTGAGACAGGCTTTTTAGGGGAAAGCTGTAACTCTGTGAGTTGAATTAACAGAACACAAAGCAGGTTATCAGAAAACTTGTTTACATTTTTTAACGGAAGATATTTCCTTTTTCACCGTATCCCTCTATGGGCTTCCAAATATCACTTTGCAACATCCACAAGAACAGTCTTACCGAAAGGCTTCCTGATGGGAAAGCTGTAGCTCTGTGAGATTAATTAACAGACAACAAAGCAGTTACTCAGAAAGTTTCTTTCCAGTTTTTAACGGAAGAGATTTCCTTTTTCACCATATCCCTCTATGGGCTTCGAAATATCACTTTGCAAATTCCACAAGAACAGTCTTAGTGAACGGCTTCTTGAGGGGAAAGCTTTAACTCTGTGAGATGAATTAAGAGAACACAGTGCAGTTTTTCAGAAAGCATCTTTTCGGTTTTTATGTTACGATATTTTCTTTTTCACCATAGCTCTCTAAGGGCTTCTAAATATCACTTTGCAAATTCCACAAGAACAGTCTTAGGGGAAGGCTTCTTGAAGGGAAACCTGTAACACTGTGAGATGAATTAACAGAACACAAAGTAGTTTCTCAGAAAGCTTCTTTCCAGTTTTTAACGGAAGTTATTTCCTTTATTAACATAGCCTTCTATGGGCTTCCATATATCCGTTTGCAAATTTCACAAGAACAGTCTTAGCGAAGGGCTTCTTGAGGAGAAAGCTGTAACTCTCTGAGATTAATTAACAGACAACAAAGCAGTTACTCATAATTCTTCTTTCAAGTTTTTAACCGAAGATATTTCCTTTTTCACCATAGCCCTCTATGTTTTTCCAAATACCACATTTCAAGTTCCACAAGAACAGTCTTAGCGAAAGGCTATTTGAGGAGAAAGCTGTAAATCTGTAGGATGAATTAACAAACACAAAACTGTTTCTCAGAAAGCTTCTTTCCAGTTTTTATCTTAGGATATTTCCTTTTTCACCGTAGCCCTCTATGGGCTTCCAAATATCACTTTGCAAATTCCACAAGAACAGTCTTAGAGAAAGGCTTCTTGAGGGGAAAGCTGAAACTCTGTGCGATGAATTAACCGAACACAAAACAGTTTCTCAGAAAGCCTCTTTTCCGTTTTTATCTTAGGATATTTCCTTTTTCACCATAGACCTCTATGGGCTTCCAAAAATCACTTTCAAATTCCACAAAAACAGTATTGGGGAAAGGCTTCTTGTCGGGAAAGCTGTAACTCTGTGTGATGAATTAACAAACACAAAGCAGTTTCTCACAAATCTTCTTTTCAGTTTTTAACGGAAGATAATTTCCTTTTTTCCACAGCTCTCTATGGGCTTCCAAATATCACTTTGCAAAGTCCACAAGAACAGTCTTAGGGAAAGGCTTCTTGAGTGTAAAGCTGTAACTCTGTGAGATCATTTAAGAAAATACAAAGCAGATTCTCAGAAATCTTCTCTCAAGTTTTTAACGGAAGATATTTTCTTTTTCACCAGAGTCCTCTAAGGGCTTCCAAATATCACATTTGAAATTCCACAAGAACAGTCTTAGCGAAAGGCTTTTTGAGGAGAAAGATGTAAATCTGTAAGATGATTTAACAGACACAAAACAGTTTCTCAGAAATCTTCTTTTCAGTTTTTAATGCAAGATATTTTCTTTTTCACGATAGCCCTCTATGGGCTTTCAAATATCACTGGGCAAATTACACAAGAACAGCCTTAGCGAAAATCTTCATTGGGAGAAAGCTGTAACTCTGTGAGATGAATTAACAGAACACAAAGCAGTTTCTCAGAAATTTTTTTTCCAGTTTTTAATGGAAGATATTTCCTTTTCTACCATAGAACTCTATGGGCTTCCAAATATCACTTTGCAAATTCCACAAGAACAGTCTTAGCGAAAGGCTTCTTGAAAGGATAGCTTTAACTCTGTTAGATGAATTAACAGAACCCACAGCAGTTTCTCAGAAATCTTCTTTCCAGTTTTTAACGGAAGATATTTCCTTTTTCAGCATAGCCCTCTATGGGCATCCAAATATCACATTGCAAATTCCACAAGAACAGTCTTAGGGAAAGCCTTCTTGAGGGAAAAGCTGTGACTCCGTGAGATGAACTAACAGAACACAAAGCTGTTTCTCAGAACGCTTCTTTTCGGTTTTTATCTTAGGATATTTCCATTTTCATCATAGCCCTGTAAGGGTTTCCAAATAAGACTTTGCAAATTCCACAACAACTGCGTTACTGAAAGGCTTCTTGAGGGGAAAGCTGTAATTCTCTGAAATGAATTCACAGAACACAAAGATGTTTCTCAGAAAGATTCCTTTGGGTTTTTATCTTAGGATATTTGCTTCTTCACCATAGCTCTCTATGGGCTTCTGAATATCACCTTGCAAATTTCACAAGAGCAGTCTTCGGGAAAGGTTTCTTGAGGGAAAAGCTGTAACTCTGTGAGGTGAATTAACAGAACCCAAATCAGTTTCTCAGATATCTTATTTCCAGTTTTTAACGGAAGATATTTCCTTTTTCACCTTAACCCTCTGTGGGCTTCCAAATGTCACTTTGCAAATTCCACAAGAAAAGTCTTAGCGAAAGGCGTCTTGAGGAGAAAGCTGTAACGCTGTGAGATGAATTAACCGAACACAAAAGAGTTTCTCAGAAAGCTTCTTTCCCGTTTTTAAAGTAAAATATTTCCTTTTTCACCATAGCCCTCTATGGGCTTCCAAATATCACTTTGCAAATTCCACAAGAACAGCCTTAGCGAAAGGCTTCTTGAGGGGAAAGCTGTAACTCTGTGAGATGAATTAACAGAACACAAAGCAGTTTCACAGAAAGCTACTTTTCACTTTATATCTTAGGATATTTCCTTTTTCACCATAGCCCTCTATAGGCTTCCAAATATCAGTTTGCAAATTCCACAAAAACTGTCTTAGTGAACGGCTTCTTGAGGGGAAAGCTGTAACTCGGTGAGATTAACTAACAGAACACAAAGCAATTTCCCAGAAAGCTTCTTTTCAGTTTTTATCTTAGCATAATTCCATTTTCAGCTTAGACTTCTACGGGCTTCCAAATATCACTTTGCATATTCCACAAGAACAGTCTTAGAGAAAGACTTCTTGAGGGGAAAGCTGTAACTCTGCGAGATGAATTAACAGAAGACAAAGCAGTTTCTCAGAAAGCTTCTTTACGGTTTTTATCTTAGGATATTTTCATTTGCACCATAGCTCTCTATGGGCTTCCAAATATCACTTTGCCAATTCCAAAAGAACAGTCTTTGCGAAAGGCTTCTTGAACGGAAAGCTGTAAATCTCTGAGATGAGTTAACAGAACAGAAAGCAGTTCCTCAGAAAGCTTCTTTTCAGTTTTTATCTTAGGATATTTCCTTTTTCTCCATAGTGCTCCAAGGGCTTCCAAATATCACTTTGCAAATTCCACAAGAACAGTGTTAGCGAAAGGTTTCATGAGGGGAAAGCTGTAACTCTATGAGATGAATTAACAGAACACAAAGCGTTTTCTCAGAAGACTTCTTTCCATTTTTTAACTGAAGATATTTCCTTTTTCACCATAGACCTCTTTGGGCTTTCAAATGTCACATTGCAAATTCCACACAACAGTCTTAGAGAAAGGCTTCTTGAGGAAAACCTGTAACTCTCTGAGATGAATTTAAAAAAAACACATAGCAGTTTCTTAGAAAGATTCTTTCCAGTTTTTAACGGAAGATATATCCTTTTTCACCATTGCCCTCTATGGGCTTCGAAATACCACTTTGCAAATTCCACAAGAACAGTCTTAGAGAAAAGTTTCTTAAGGGAATAGCTGTAACTCTGTGAGATGAATTAACAAACACAAAGCAGTTTCTCAGTAAGATTCCTTTGGGTTTTTATTTTAGTATATTTCCTTTTTCACCATAACTCTCTATGGGCTTCCAAATATCACCTTGCAAATTCCACAAGAACAGTCTTAGGGAAAGGCTTCTTTAGGGGAAAGCTGTAACTCTGTGAGATGAATTAACAGAACACAAAGCAGTCTCTGAGAAATCTTCTTTCCAGTTTTTAACGGAAGATATTTCCTTTTTCACCTTAGCCCTCTGTGGGCTTCCAAATATCACTTTGAAAATTCCCCCACAAAACAGTTTCTCAGAAAGCTTCTTTCCAGTTTTTAAAGGAAGATATTTCCTTTTTCACCATATCCCTCTATGGGCTTCCAAATATCATGTTGCAAATTCCACAAGAACAACCTCAGCGAAAGGCTTCTTGAGGGGAAAACTGTAACTCTGTGAGATGAATTAACAGAACACAAAGCAGTTTCTCAGAAAGCTTCTTTCCAGTTTTTAACTTAAGATATTTCCTTTTTCACCATAGCACTCTATGTGCGTCCAAATATCACTTTCCAAATTCCACAAGAAGAGTCCTAGATAAAGGCTTCTTGAGGAGAAAGCTGTAACCCTCTGAGATGAATTAACAGAACAAAAAGGAGTTTCTCAGAAGGCTTCTTTTCAGTTTTAAACTGAAGATATTTCCTTTTTCACCATAGCCCTCTACGGGCTTGCAAATATCACTTTGCAAGTTAATCAAGAACAGACTTCGCGAAAGAATTCTTGAGGGGAAAGCTGTAACTCTGTGAGATGAATTAACAGAACACAAAGCAGTCTCTCAGAAATCTTCCTTCCAGTTTTTAACTGAAGATATTTCCTTTTTCAACATGGCCGTTTATGGGCTTCCAAATATCACTTTGCAAATTCCACACAACAGTCTTAGCGAAAGGCTTCTTGAGGAAAAGCTGTAACTCTCTGAGATGAGTTTAAAAAAACACATAGCAGTTTCTTAGAAAGATTCTTTCCAGTTTTTAACGGAAGATATATCCTTTTTCACCATCGCCCTCTCTGGGCTTCGAAATACCACTTTGCAAATTCCACAAGAACAGTCTTAGAGAAAAGTTTCTTAAGGGAAATGCTGTAACTCTGTGAGATGAATTAACAGAACACAAAGCAGTTTCTCAGTAAGATTCCTTTGGGTTTTTATTTTAGTATATTTCCTTTTTCACCATAGCTCTCTATGGGCTTCCAAATATCACCTTGCAAATTCCACAAGAACAGTCTTAGACAGGCTTCTTGAGGGGAAAGCTGTAACTCTGTGAGATGAATTAACAGAACCCAAAGCAGTCTCTGAGAAATCTTCTTTCCAGTTTTTAACGGAAGATATTTCCTTTTTCACCTTAGCCCTCTGTGGGCTTCCAAATATCACTTTGCAAATTCCCCCACAAAACAGTTTCTCAGAAAGCTTCTTTCCAGTTTTTAAAGGAAGATATTTCCTTTTTCACCGTATCCCTCTATGGGCTTCCAAATATCACGTTGCAAATTCCACAAGAACAACCTCAGCGAAAGGCTTCTTCAAGGGAAAGATGTAACTCGGTGAGATGAATTAACAGAACACAGAGCAGTTTCTCAGAAAGCTTCTTTCCAGTTTTTAACGGAAGATATTTCCTTTTCCACCATAGCCCTCTACGGGCTTCCGAATATCACTTTGCAAATTCCACAAGAACAGTCTTAGCGAAAGGCTTCTTGAAGGGAAAACTGTAACTCTGTGAGATGAATTAACAGAACCCACAGCAGTTTCTCAGAAATCTTCTTTCCAGTTTTTAACGGAAGATATTTCCTTTTTTAGCATAGCCCTCTATGGGCTTCCAAATATCACTTTGCAAATTCCACAAGAACAGTCTTAGGAAAAGGCTTCTTGATGTGAAAGCTGTAGCTCTGTGAGATGAATTAATAGAACACAAAGCAGTTTCTCAGAAAACTTTTTTCCAGTTTATATCGGAAGATACTTCCTTTTTCACAGTATCCCTCAATGGGCTTCCAAATATCACTTTGCAAATTTCACAAGAACAGCATTAGCGAAGGGCTTCTTGAGACAGGCTTTTTAGGGGAAAGCTGTAACTCTGTGAGTTGAATTAACAGAACACAAAGCAGGTTATCAGAAAACTTGTTTACATTTTTTAACGGAAGATATTTCCTTTTTCACCGTATCCCTCTATGGGCTTCCAAATATCACTTTGCAACATCCACAAGAACAGTCTTACCGAAAGGCTTCCTGATGGGAAAGCTGTAGCTCTGTGAGATTAATTAACAGACAACAAAGCAGTTACTCAGAAAGTTTCTTTCCAGTTTTTAACGGAAGAGATTTCCTTTTTCACCATATCCCTCTATGGGCTTCGAAATATCACTTTGCAAATTCCACAAGAACAGTCTTAGTGAACGGCTTCTTGAGGGGAAAGCTTTAACTCTGTGAGATGAATTAAGAGAACACAGTGCAGTTTTTCAGAAAGCATCTTTTCGGTTTTTATGTTACGATATTTTCTTTTTCACCATAGCTCTCTAAGGGCTTCTAAATATCACTTTGCAAATTCCACAAGAACAGTCTTAGGGGAAGGCTTCTTGAAGGGAAAGCTGTAACACTGTGAGATGAATTAACAGAACACAAAGTAGTTTCTCAGAAAGCTTCTTTCCAGTTTTTAACGGAAGTTATTTCCTTTATTAACATAGCCTTCTATGGGCTTCCATATATCCGTTTGCAAATTTCACAAGAACAGTCTTAGCGAAGGGCTTCTTGAGGAGAAAGCTGTAACTCTCTGAGATTAATTAACAGACAACAAAGCAGTTACTCATAATTCTTCTTTCAAGTTTTTAACCGAAGATATTTCCTTTTTCACCATAGCCCTCTATGTTTTTCCAAATACCACATTTCAAGTTCCACAAGAACAGTCTTAGCGAAAGGCTATTTGAGGAGAAAGCTGTAAATCTGTAGGATGAATTAACAAACACAAAACTGTTTCTCAGAAAGCTTCTTTCCAGTTTTTATCTTAGGATATTTCCTTTTTCACCGTAGCCCTCTATGGGCTTCCAAATATCACTTTGCAAATTCCACAAGAACAGTCTTAGAGAAAGGCTTCTTGAGGGGAAAGCTGAAACTCTGTGCGATGAATTAACCGAACACAAAACAGTTTCTCAGAAAGCCTCTTTTCCGTTTTTATCTTAGGATATTTCCTTTTTCACCATAGACCTCTATGGGCTTCCAAAAATCACTTTCAAATTCCACAAAAACAGTATTGGGGAAAGGCTTCTTGTCGGGAAAGCTGTAACTCTGTGTGATGAATTAACAAACACAAAGCAGTTTCTCACAAATCTTCTTTTCAGTTTTTAACGGAAGATAATTTCCTTTTTTCCACAGCTCTCTATGGGCTTCCAAATATCACTTTGCAAAGTCCACAAGAACAGTCTTAGGGAAAGGCTTCTTGAGTGTAAAGCTGTAACTCTGTGAGATCATTTAAGAAAATACAAAGCAGATTCTCAGAAATCTTCTCTCAAGTTTTTAACGGAAGATATTTTCTTTTTCACCAGAGTCCTCTAAGGGCTTCCAAATATCACATTTGAAATTCCACAAGAACAGTCTTAGCGAAAGGCTTTTTGAGGAGAAAGATGTAAATCTGTAAGATGATTTAACAGACACAAAACAGTTTCTCAGAAATCTTCTTTTCAGTTTTTAATGCAAGATATTTTCTTTTTCACGATAGCCCTCTATGGGCTTTCAAATATCACTGGGCAAATTACACAAGAACAGCCTTAGCGAAAATCTTCATTGGGAGAAAGCTGTAACTCTGTGAGATGAATTAACAGAACACAAAGCAGTTTCTCAGAAATTTTTTTTCCAGTTTTTAATGGAAGATATTTCCTTTTCTACCATAGAACTCTATGGGCTTCCAAATATCACTTTGCAAATTCCACAAGAACAGTCTTAGCGAAAGGCTTCTTGAAAGGATAGCTTTAACTCTGTTAGATGAATTAACAGAACCCACAGCAGTTTCTCAGAAATCTTCTTTCCAGTTTTTAACGGAAGATATTTCCTTTTTCAGCATAGCCCTCTATGGGCATCCAAATATCACATTGCAAATTCCACAAGAACAGTCTTAGGGAAAGCCTTCTTGAGGGAAAAGCTGTGACTCCGTGAGATGAACTAACAGAACACAAAGCTGTTTCTCAGAACGCTTCTTTTCGGTTTTTATCTTAGGATATTTCCATTTTCATCATAGCCCTGTAAGGGTTTCCAAATAAGACTTTGCAAATTCCACAACAACTGCGTTATTGAAAGGCTTCTTGAGGGGAAAGCTGTAATTCTCTGAAATGAATTCACAGAACACAAAGATGTTTCTCAGAAAGATTCCTTTGGGTTTTTATCTTAGGCTATTTGCTTCTTCACCATAGCTCTCTATGGGCTTCTGAATATCACCTTGCAAATTTCACAAGAGCAGTCTTCGGGAAAGGTTTCTTGAGGGAAAAGCTGTAACTCTGTGAGGTGAATTAACAGAACCCAAATCAGTTTCTCAGATATCTTATTTCCAGTTTTTAACGGAAGATATTTCCTTTTTCACCTTAACCCTCTGTGGGCTTCCAAATGTCACTTTGCAAATTCCACAAGAAAAGTCTTAGCGAAAGGCGTCTTGAGGAGAAAGCTGTAACGCTGTGAGATGAATTAACCGAACACAAAAGAGTTTCTCAGAAAGCTTCTTTCCCGTTTTTAAAGTAAAATATTTCCTTTTTCACCATAGCCCTCTATGGGCTTCCAAATATCACTTTGCAAATTCCACAAGAACAGCCTTAGCGAAAGGCTTCTTGAGGGGAAAGCTGTAACTCTGTGAGATGAATTAACAGAACACAAAGCAGTTTCACAGAAAGCTACTTTTCACTTTATATCTTAGGATATTTCCTTTTTCACCATAGCCCTCTATAGGCTTCCAAATATCAGTTTGCAAATTCCACAAAAACTGTCTTAGTGAACGGCTTCTTGAGGGGAAAGCTGTAACTCGGTGAGATTAACTAACAGAACACAAAGCAATTTCCCAGAAAGCTTCTTTTCAGTTTTTATCTTAGCATAATTCCATTTTCAGCTTAGACTTCTACGGGCTTCCAAATATCACTTTGCATATTCCACAAGAACAGTCTTAGAGAAAGACTTCTTGAGGGGAAAGCTGTAACTCTGCGAGATGAATTAACAGAAGACAAAGCAGTTTCTCAGAAAGCTTCTTTACGGTTTTTATCTTAGGATATTTTCATTTGCACCATAGCTCTCTATGGGCTTCCAAATATCACTTTGCCAATTCCAAAAGAACAGTCTTTGCGAAAGGCTTCTTGAACGGAAAGCTGTAAATCTCTGAGATGAGTTAACAGAACAGAAAGCAGTTCCTCAGAAAGCTTCTTTTCAGTTTTTATCTTAGGATATTTCCTTTTTCTCCATAGTGCTCCAAGGGCTTCCAAATATCACTTTGCAAATTCCACAAGAACAGTGTTAGCGAAAGGTTTCATGAGGGGAAAGCTGTAACTCTATGAGATGAATTAACAGAACACAAAGCGTTTTCTCAGAAGACTTCTTTCCATTTTTTAACTGAAGATATTTCCTTTTTCACCATAGACCTCTTTGGGCTTTCAAATGTCACATTGCAAATTCCACACAACAGTCTTAGAGAAAGGCTTCTTGAGGAAAACCTGTAACTCTCTGAGATGAATTTAAAAAAAACACATAGCAGTTTCTTAGAAAGATTCTTTCCAGTTTTTAACGGAAGATATATCCTTTTTCACCATTGCCCTCTATGGGCTTCGAAATACCACTTTGCAAATTCCACAAGAACAGTCTTAGAGAAAAGTTTCTTAAGGGAATAGCTGTAACTCTGTGAGATGAATTAACAAACACAAAGCAGTTTCTCAGTAAGATTCCTTTGGGTTTTTATTTTAGTATATTTCCTTTTTCACCATAACTCTCTATGGGCTTCCAAATATCACCTTGCAAATTCCACAAGAACAGTCTTAGGGAAAGGCTTCTTTAGGGGAAAGCTGTAACTCTGTGAGATGAATTAACAGAACACAAAGCAGTCTCTGAGAAATCTTCTTTCCAGTTTTTAACGGAAGATATTTCCTTTTTCACCTTAGCCCTCTGTGGGCTTCCAAATATCACTTTGAAAATTCCCCCACAAAACAGTTTCTCAGAAAGCTTCTTTCCAGTTTTTAAAGGAAGATATTTCCTTTTTCACCATATCCCTCTATGGGCTTCCAAATATCATGTTGCAAATTCCACAAGAACAACCTCAGCGAAAGGCTTCTTGAGGGGAAAACTGTAACTCTGTGAGATGAATTAACAGAACACAAAGCAGTTTCTCAGAAAGCTTCTTTCCAGTTTTTAACTTAAGATATTTCCTTTTTCACCATAGCACTCTATGTGCGTCCAAATATCACTTTCCAAATTCCACAAGAAGAGTCCTAGATAAAGGCTTCTTGAGGAGAAAGCTGTAACCCTCTGAGATGAATTAACAGAACAAAAAGGAGTTTCTCAGAAGGCTTCTTTTCAGTTTTAAACTGAAGATATTTCCTTTTTCACCATAGCCCTCTACGGGCTTGCAAATATCACTTTGCAAGTTAATCAAGAACAGACTTCGCGAAAGAATTCTTGAGGGGAAAGCTGTAACTCTGTGAGATGAATTAACAGAACACAAAGCAGTCTCTCAGAAATCTTCCTTCCAGTTTTTAACTGAAGATATTTCCTTTTTCAACATGGCCGTTTATGGGCTTCCAAATATCACTTTGCAAATTCCACACAACAGTCTTAGCGAAAGGCTTCTTGAGGAAAAGCTGTAACTCTCTGAGATGAGTTTAAAAAAACACATAGCAGTTTCTTAGAAAGATTCTTTCCAGTTTTTAACGGAAGATATATCCTTTTTCACCATCGCCCTCTCTGGGCTTCGAAATACCACTTTGCAAATTCCACAAGAACAGTCTTAGAGAAAAGTTTCTTAAGGGAAATGCTGTAACTCTGTGAGATGAATTAACAGAACACAAAGCAGTTTCTCAGTAAGATTCCTTTGGGTTTTTATTTTAGTATATTTCCTTTTTCACCATAGCTCTCTATGGGCTTCCAAATATCACCTTGCAAATTCCACAAGAACAGTCTTAGACAGGCTTCTTGAGGGGAAAGCTGTAACTCTGTGAGATGAATTAACAGAACCCAAAGCAGTCTCTGAGAAATCTTCTTTCCAGTTTTTAACGGAAGATATTTCCTTTTTCACCTTAGCCCTCTGTGGGCTTCCAAATATCACTTTGCAAATTCCCCCACAAAACAGTTTCTCAGAAAGCTTCTTTCCAGTTTTTAAAGGAAGATATTTCCTTTTTCACCGTATCCCTCTATGGGCTTCCAAATATCACGTTGCAAATTCCACAAGAACAACCTCAGCGAAAGGCTTCTTCAAGGGAAAGATGTAACTCGGTGAGATGAATTAACAGAACACAGAGCAGTTTCTCAGAAAGCTTCTTTCCAGTTTTTAACGGAAGATATTTCCTTTTCCACCATAGCCCTCTACGGGCTTCCGAATATCACTTTGCAAATTCCACAAGAACAGTCTTAGCGAAAGGCTTCTTGAAGGGAAAACTGTAACTCTGTGAGATGAATTAACAGAACCCACAGCAGTTTCTCAGAAATCTTCTTTCCAGTTTTTAACGGAAGATATTTCCTTTTTTAGCATAGCCCTCTATGGGCTTCCAAATATCACTTTGCAAATTCCACAAGAACAGTCTTAGGAAAAGGCTTCTTGATGTGAAAGCTGTAGCTCTGTGAGATGAATTAATAGAACACAAAGCAGTTTCTCAGAAAACTTTTTTCCAGTTTATATCGGAAGATACTTCCTTTTTCACAGTATCCCTCAATGGGCTTCCAAATATCACTTTGCAAATTTCACAAGAACAGCATTAGCGAAGGGCTTCTTGAGACAGGCTTTTTAGGGGAAAGCTGTAACTCTGTGAGTTGAATTAACAGAACACAAAGCAGGTTATCAGAAAACTTGTTTACATTTTTTAACGGAAGATATTTCCTTTTTCACCGTATCCCTCTATGGGCTTCCAAATATCACTTTGCAACATCCACAAGAACAGTCTTACCGAAAGGCTTCCTGATGGGAAAGCTGTAGCTCTGTGAGATTAATTAACAGACAACAAAGCAGTTACTCAGAAAGTTTCTTTCCAGTTTTTAACGGAAGAGATTTCCTTTTTCACCATATCCCTCTATGGGCTTCGAAATATCACTTTGCAAATTCCACAAGAACAGTCTTAGTGAACGGCTTCTTGAGGGGAAAGCTTTAACTCTGTGAGATGAATTAAGAGAACACAGTGCAGTTTTTCAGAAAGCATCTTTTCGGTTTTTATGTTACGATATTTTCTTTTTCACCATAGCTCTCTAAGGGCTTCTAAATATCACTTTGCAAATTCCACAAGAACAGTCTTAGGGGAAGGCTTCTTGAAGGGAAAGCTGTAACACTGTGAGATGAATTAACAGAACACAAAGTAGTTTCTCAGAAAGCTTCTTTCCAGTTTTTAACGGAAGTTATTTCCTTTATTAACATAGCCTTCTATGGGCTTCCATATATCCGTTTGCAAATTTCACAAGAACAGTCTTAGCGAAGGGCTTCTTGAGGAGAAAGCTGTAACTCTCTGAGATTAATTAACAGACAACAAAGCAGTTACTCATAATTCTTCTTTCAAGTTTTTAACCGAAGATATTTCCTTTTTCACCATAGCCCTCTATGTTTTTCCAAATACCACATTTCAAGTTCCACAAGAACAGTCTTAGCGAAAGGCTATTTGAGGAGAAAGCTGTAAATCTGTAGGATGAATTAACAAACACAAAACTGTTTCTCAGAAAGCTTCTTTCCAGTTTTTATCTTAGGATATTTCCTTTTTCACCGTAGCCCTCTATGGGCTTCCAAATATCACTTTGCAAATTCCACAAGAACAGTCTTAGAGAAAGGCTTCTTGAGGGGAAAGCTGAAACTCTGTGCGATGAATTAACCGAACACAAAACAGTTTCTCAGAAAGCCTCTTTTCCGTTTTTATCTTAGGATATTTCCTTTTTCACCATAGACCTCTATGGGCTTCCAAAAATCACTTTCAAATTCCACAAAAACAGTATTGGGGAAAGGCTTCTTGTCGGGAAAGCTGTAACTCTGTGTGATGAATTAACAAACACAAAGCAGTTTCTCACAAATCTTCTTTTCAGTTTTTAACGGAAGATATTTTCCTTTTTTCCACAGCTCTCTATGGGCTTCCAAATATCACTTTGCAAATTCCACAAGAACAGTCTTAGGGAAAGGCTTCTTGAGTGTAAAGCTGTAACTCTGTGAGATCATTTAAGAAAATACAAAGCAGATTCTCAGAAATCTTCTCTCAAGTTTTTAACGGAAGATATTTTCTTTTTCACCAGAGTCCTCTAAGGGCTTCCAAATATCACATTTGAAATTCCACAAGAACAGTCTTAGCGAAAGGCTTTTTGAGGAGAAAGATGTAAATCTGTAAGATGATTTAACAGACACAAAACAGTTTCTCAGAAATCTTCTTTTCAGTTTTTAATGCAAGATATTTTCTTTTTCACGATAGCCCTCTATGGGCTTTCAAATATCACTGGGCAAATTACACAAGAACAGCCTTAGCGAAAATCTTCATTGGGAGAAAGCTGTAACTCTGTGAGATGAATTAACAGAACACAAAGCAGTTTCTCAGAAATTTTTTTTCCAGTTTTTAATGGAAGATATTTCCTTTTCTACCATAGAACTCTATGGGCTTCCAAATATCACTTTGCAAATTCCACAAGAACAGTCTTAGCGAAAGGCTTCTTGAAAGGATAGCTTTAACTCTGTTAGATGAATTAACAGAACCCACAGCAGTTTCTCAGAAATCTTCTTTCCAGTTTTTAACGGAAGATATTTCCTTTTTCAGCATAGCCCTCTATGGGCATCCAAATATCACATTGCAAATTCCACAAGAACAGTCTTAGGGAAAGCCTTCTTGAGGGAAAAGCTGTGACTCCGTGAGATGAACTAACAGAACACAAAGCTGTTTCTCAGAACGCTTCTTTTCGGTTTTTATCTTAGGATATTTCCATTTTCATCATAGCCCTGTAAGGGTTTCCAAATAAGACTTTGCAAATTCCACAACAACTGCGTTATTGAAAGGCTTCTTGAGGGGAAAGCTGTAATTCTCTGAAATGAATTCACAGAACACAAAGATGTTTCTCAGAAAGATTCCTTTGGGTTTTTATCTTAGGCTATTTGCTTCTTCACCATAGCTCTCTATGGGCTTCTGAATATCACCTTGCAAATTTCACAAGAGCAGTCTTCGGGAAAGGTTTCTTGAGGGAAAAGCTGTAACTCTGTGAGGTGAATTAACAGAACCCAAATCAGTTTCTCAGATATCTTATTTCCAGTTTTTAACGGAAGATATTTCCTTTTTCACCTTAACCCTCTGTGGGCTTCCAAATGTCACTTTGCAAATTCCACAAGAAAAGTCTTAGCGAAAGGCGTCTTGAGGAGAAAGCTGTAACGCTGTGAGATGAATTAACCGAACACAAAAGAGTTTCTCAGAAAGCTTCTTTCCCGTTTTTAAAGTAAAATATTTCCTTTTTCACCATAGCCCTCTATGGGCTTCCAAATATCACTTTGCAAATTCCACAAGAACAGCCTTAGCGAAAGGCTTCTTGAGGGGAAAGCTGTAACTCTGTGAGATGAATTAACAGAACACAAAGCAGTTTCACAGAAAGCTACTTTTCACTTTATATCTTAGGATATTTCCTTTTTCACCATAGCCCTCTATAGGCTTCCAAATATCAGTTTGCAAATTCCACAAAAACTGTCTTAGTGAACGGCTTCTTGAGGGGAAAGCTGTAACTCGGTGAGATTAACTAACAGAACACAAAGCAATTTCCCAGAAAGCTTCTTTTCAGTTTTTATCTTAGCATAATTCCATTTTCAGCTTAGACTTCTACGGGCTTCCAAATATCACTTTGCATATTCCACAAGAACAGTCTTAGAGAAAGACTTCTTGAGGGGAAAGCTGTAACTCTGCGAGATGAATTAACAGAAGACAAAGCAGTTTCTCAGAAAGCTTCTTTACGGTTTTTATCTTAGGATATTTTCATTTGCACCATAGCTCTCTATGGGCTTCCAAATATCACTTTGCCAATTCCAAAAGAACAGTCTTTGCGAAAGGCTTCTTGAACGGAAAGCTGTAAATCTCTGAGATGAGTTAACAGAACAGAAAGCAGTTCCTCAGAAAGCTTCTTTTCAGTTTTTATCTTAGGATATTTCCTTTTTCTCCATAGTGCTCCAAGGGCTTCCAAATATCACTTTGCAAATTCCACAAGAACAGTGTTAGCGAAAGGTTTCATGAGGGGAAAGCTGTAACTCTATGAGATGAATTAACAGAACACAAAGCGTTTTCTCAGAAGACTTCTTTCCATTTTTTAACTGAAGATATTTCCTTTTTCACCATAGACCTCTTTGGGCTTTCAAATGTCACATTGCAAATTCCACACAACAGTCTTAGAGAAAGGCTTCTTGAGGAAAACCTGTAACTCTCTGAGATGAATTTAAAAAAAACACATAGCAGTTTCTTAGAAAGATTCTTTCCAGTTTTTAACGGAAGATATATCCTTTTTCACCATTGCCCTCTATGGGCTTCGAAATACCACTTTGCAAATTCCACAAGAACAGTCTTAGAGAAAAGTTTCTTAAGGGAATAGCTGTAACTCTGTGAGATGAATTAACAAACACAAAGCAGTTTCTCAGTAAGATTCCTTTGGGTTTTTATTTTAGTATATTTCCTTTTTCACCATAACTCTCTATGGGCTTCCAAATATCACCTTGCAAATTCCACAAGAACAGTCTTAGGGAAAGGCTTCTTTAGGGGAAAGCTGTAACTCTGTGAGATGAATTAACAGAACACAAAGCAGTCTCTGAGAAATCTTCTTTCCAGTTTTTAACGGAAGATATTTCCTTTTTCACCTTAGCCCTCTGTGGGCTTCCAAATATCACTTTGAAAATTCCCCCACAAAACAGTTTCTCAGAAAGCTTCTTTCCAGTTTTTAAAGGAAGATATTTCCTTTTTCACCATATCCCTCTATGGGCTTCCAAATATCATGTTGCAAATTCCACAAGAACAACCTCAGCGAAAGGCTTCTTGAGGGGAAAACTGTAACTCTGTGAGATGAATTAACAGAACACAAAGCAGTTTCTCAGAAAGCTTCTTTCCAGTTTTTAACTTAAGATATTTCCTTTTTCACCATAGCACTCTATGTGCGTCCAAATATCACTTTCCAAATTCCACAAGAAGAGTCCTAGATAAAGGCTTCTTGAGGAGAAAGCTGTAACCCTCTGAGATGAATTAACAGAACAAAAAGGAGTTTCTCAGAAGGCTTCTTTTCAGTTTTAAACTGAAGATATTTCCTTTTTCACCATAGCCCTCTACGGGCTTGCAAATATCACTTTGCAAGTTAATCAAGAACAGACTTCGCGAAAGAATTCTTGAGGGGAAAGCTGTAACTCTGTGAGATGAATTAACAGAACACAAAGCAGTCTCTCAGAAATCTTCCTTCCAGTTTTTAACTGAAGATATTTCCTTTTTCAACATGGCCGTTTATGGGCTTCCAAATATCACTTTGCAAATTCCACACAACAGTCTTAGCGAAAGGCTTCTTGAGGAAAAGCTGTAACTCTCTGAGATGAGTTTAAAAAAACACATAGCAGTTTCTTAGAAAGATTCTTTCCAGTTTTTAACGGAAGATATATCCTTTTTCACCATCGCCCTCTCTGGGCTTCGAAATACCACTTTGCAAATTCCACAAGAACAGTCTTAGAGAAAAGTTTCTTAAGGGAAATGCTGTAACTCTGTGAGATGAATTAACAGAACACAAAGCAGTTTCTCAGTAAGATTCCTTTGGGTTTTTATTTTAGTATATTTCCTTTTTCACCATAGCTCTCTATGGGCTTCCAAATATCACCTTGCAAATTCCACAAGAACAGTCTTAGACAGGCTTCTTGAGGGGAAAGCTGTAACTCTGTGAGATGAATTAACAGAACCCAAAGCAGTCTCTGAGAAATCTTCTTTCCAGTTTTTAACGGAAGATATTTCCTTTTTCACCTTAGCCCTCTGTGGGCTTCCAAATATCACTTTGCAAATTCCCCCACAAAACAGTTTCTCAGAAAGCTTCTTTCCAGTTTTTAAAGGAAGATATTTCCTTTTTCACCGTATCCCTCTATGGGCTTCCAAATATCACGTTGCAAATTCCACAAGAACAACCTCAGCGAAAGGCTTCTTCAAGGGAAAGATGTAACTCTGTGAGATGAATTAACAGAACACAGAGCAGTTTCTCAGAAAGCTTCTTTCCAGTTTTTAACGGAAGATATTTCCTTTTCCACCATAGCCCTCTACGGGCTTCCGAATATCACTTTGCAAATTCCACAAGAACAGTCTTAGCGAAAGGCTTCTTGAAGGGAAAACTGTAACTCTGTGAGATGAATTAACAGAACCCACAGCAGTTTCTCAGAAATCTTCTTTCCAGTTTTTAACGGAAGATATTTCCTTTTTTAGCATAGCCCTCTATGGGCTTCCAAATATCACTTTGCAAATTCCACAAGAACAGTCTTAGGAAAAGGCTTCTTGATGTGAAAGCTGTAGCTCTGTGAGATGAATTAATAGAACACAAAGCAGTTTCTCAGAAAACTTTTTTCCAGTTTATATCGGAAGATATTTCCTTTTTCACAGTATCCCTCAATGGGCTTCCAAATATCACTTTGCAAATTTCACAAGAACAGCATTAGCGAAGGGCTTCTTGAGACAGGCTTTTTAGGGGAAAGCTGTAACTCTGTGAGTTGAATTAACAGAACACAAAGCAGGTTATCAGAAAACTTGTTTACATTTTTTAACGGAAGATATTTCCTTTTTCACCGTATCCCTCTATGGGCTTCCAAATATCACTTTGCAACATCCACAAGAACAGTCTTACCGAAAGGCTTCCTGATGGGAAAGCTGTAGCTCTGTGAGATTAATTAACAGACAACAAAGCAGTTACTCAGAAAGTTTCTTTCCAGTTTTTAACGGAAGAGATTTCCTTTTTCACCATATCCCTCTATGGGCTTCGAAATATCACTTTGCAAATTCCACAAGAACAGTCTTAGTGAACGGCTTCTTGAGGGGAAAGCTTTAACTCTGTGAGATGAATTAAGAGAACACAGTGCAGTTTTTCAGAAAGCATCTTTTCGGTTTTTATGTTACGATATTTTCTTTTTCACCATAGCTCTCTAAGGGCTTCTAAATATCACTTTGCAAATTCCACAAGAACAGTCTTAGGGGAAGGCTTCTTGAAGGGAAAGCTGTAACACTGTGAGATGAATTAACAGAACACAAAGTAGTTTCTCAGAAAGCTTCTTTCCAGTTTTTAACGGAAGTTATTTCCTTTATTAACATAGCCTTCTATGGGCTTCCATATATCCGTTTGCAAATTTCACAAGAACAGTCTTAGCGAAGGGCTTCTTGAG
This sequence comes from Chlorocebus sabaeus, assembly GCF_047675955.1. Lineage (NCBI taxonomy): Eukaryota > Metazoa > Chordata > Mammalia > Primates > Cercopithecidae > Chlorocebus > Chlorocebus sabaeus. The sequence goes on from NW_027327858.1 coordinate 135,858, forward strand.
GAGAAAGCTGTAACTCTCTGAGATTAATTAACAGACAACAAAGCAGTTACTCATAATTCTTCTTTCAAGTTTTTAACCGAAGATATTTCCTTTTTCACCATAGCCCTCTATGTTTTTCCAAATACCACATTTCAAGTTCCACAAGAACAGTCTTAGCGAAAGGCTATTTGAGGAGAAAGCTGTAAATCTGTAGGATGAATTAACAAACACAAAACTGTTTCTCAGAAAGCTTCTTTCCAGTTTTTATCTTAGGATATTTCCTTTTTCACCGTAGCCCTCTATGGGCTTCCAAATATCACTTTGCAAATTCCACAAGAACAGTCTTAGAGAAAGGCTTCTTGAGGGGAAAGCTGAAACTCTGTGCGATGAATTAACCGAACACAAAACAGTTTCTCAGAAAGCCTCTTTTCCGTTTTTATCTTAGGATATTTCCTTTTTCACCATAGACCTCTATGGGCTTCCAAAAATCACTTTCAAATTCCACAAAAACAGTATTGGGGAAAGGCTTCTTGTCGGGAAAGCTGTAACTCTGTGTGATGAATTAACAAACACAAAGCAGTTTCTCACAAATCTTCTTTTCAGTTTTTAACGGAAGATATTTTCCTTTTTTCCACAGCTCTCTATGGGCTTCCAAATATCACTTTGCAAATTCCACAAGAACAGTCTTAGGGAAAGGCTTCTTGAGTGTAAAGCTGTAACTCTGTGAGATCATTTAAGAAAATACAAAGCAGATTCTCAGAAATCTTCTCTCAAGTTTTTAACGGAAGATATTTTCTTTTTCACCAGAGTCCTCTAAGGGCTTCCAAATATCACATTTGAAATTCCACAAGAACAGTCTTAGCGAAAGGCTTTTTGAGGAGAAAGATGTAAATCTGTAAGATGATTTAACAGACACAAAACAGTTTCTCAGAAATCTTCTTTTCAGTTTTTAATGCAAGATATTTTCTTTTTCACGATAGCCCTCTATGGGCTTTCAAATATCACTGGGCAAATTACACAAGAACAGCCTTAGCGAAAATCTTCATTGGGAGAAAGCTGTAACTCTGTGAGATGAATTAACAGAACACAAAGCAGTTTCTCAGAAATTTTTTTTCCAGTTTTTAATGGAAGATATTTCCTTTTCTACCATAGAACTCTATGGGCTTCCAAATATCACTTTGCAAATTCCACAAGAACAGTCTTAGCGAAAGGCTTCTTGAAAGGATAGCTTTAACTCTGTTAGATGAATTAACAGAACCCACAGCAGTTTCTCAGAAATCTTCTTTCCAGTTTTTAACGGAAGATATTTCCTTTTTCAGCATAGCCCTCTATGGGCATCCAAATATCACATTGCAAATTCCACAAGAACAGTCTTAGGGAAAGCCTTCTTGAGGGAAAAGCTGTGACTCCGTGAGATGAACTAACAGAACACAAAGCTGTTTCTCAGAACGCTTCTTTTCGGTTTTTATCTTAGGATATTTCCATTTTCATCATAGCCCTGTAAGGGTTTCCAAATAAGACTTTGCAAATTCCACAACAACTGCGTTATTGAAAGGCTTCTTGAGGGGAAAGCTGTAATTCTCTGAAATGAATTCACAGAACACAAAGATGTTTCTCAGAAAGATTCCTTTGGGTTTTTATCTTAGGCTATTTGCTTCTTCACCATAGCTCTCTATGGGCTTCTGAATATCACCTTGCAAATTTCACAAGAGCAGTCTTCGGGAAAGGTTTCTTGAGGGAAAAGCTGTAACTCTGTGAGGTGAATTAACAGAACCCAAATCAGTTTCTCAGATATCTTATTTCCAGTTTTTAACGGAAGATATTTCCTTTTTCACCTTAACCCTCTGTGGGCTTCCAAATGTCACTTTGCAAATTCCACAAGAAAAGTCTTAGCGAAAGGCGTCTTGAGGAGAAAGCTGTAACGCTGTGAGATGAATTAACCGAACACAAAAGAGTTTCTCAGAAAGCTTCTTTCCCGTTTTTAAAGTAAAATATTTCCTTTTTCACCATAGCCCTCTATGGGCTTCCAAATATCACTTTGCAAATTCCACAAGAACAGCCTTAGCGAAAGGCTTCTTGAGGGGAAAGCTGTAACTCTGTGAGATGAATTAACAGAACACAAAGCAGTTTCACAGAAAGCTACTTTTCACTTTATATCTTAGGATATTTCCTTTTTCACCATAGCCCTCTATAGGCTTCCAAATATCAGTTTGCAAATTCCACAAAAACTGTCTTAGTGAACGGCTTCTTGAGGGGAAAGCTGTAACTCGGTGAGATTAACTAACAGAACACAAAGCAATTTCCCAGAAAGCTTCTTTTCAGTTTTTATCTTAGCATAATTCCATTTTCAGCTTAGACTTCTACGGGCTTCCAAATATCACTTTGCATATTCCACAAGAACAGTCTTAGAGAAAGACTTCTTGAGGGGAAAGCTGTAACTCTGCGAGATGAATTAACAGAAGACAAAGCAGTTTCTCAGAAAGCTTCTTTACGGTTTTTATCTTAGGATATTTTCATTTGCACCATAGCTCTCTATGGGCTTCCAAATATCACTTTGCCAATTCCAAAAGAACAGTCTTTGCGAAAGGCTTCTTGAACGGAAAGCTGTAAATCTCTGAGATGAGTTAACAGAACAGAAAGCAGTTCCTCAGAAAGCTTCTTTTCAGTTTTTATCTTAGGATATTTCCTTTTTCTCCATAGTGCTCCAAGGGCTTCCAAATATCACTTTGCAAATTCCACAAGAACAGTGTTAGCGAAAGGTTTCATGAGGGGAAAGCTGTAACTCTATGAGATGAATTAACAGAACACAAAGCGTTTTCTCAGAAGACTTCTTTCCATTTTTTAACTGAAGATATTTCCTTTTTCACCATAGACCTCTTTGGGCTTTCAAATGTCACATTGCAAATTCCACACAACAGTCTTAGAGAAAGGCTTCTTGAGGAAAACCTGTAACTCTCTGAGATGAATTTAAAAAAAACACATAGCAGTTTCTTAGAAAGATTCTTTCCAGTTTTTAACGGAAGATATATCCTTTTTCACCATTGCCCTCTATGGGCTTCGAAATACCACTTTGCAAATTCCACAAGAACAGTCTTAGAGAAAAGTTTCTTAAGGGAATAGCTGTAACTCTGTGAGATGAATTAACAAACACAAAGCAGTTTCTCAGTAAGATTCCTTTGGGTTTTTATTTTAGTATATTTCCTTTTTCACCATAACTCTCTATGGGCTTCCAAATATCACCTTGCAAATTCCACAAGAACAGTCTTAGGGAAAGGCTTCTTTAGGGGAAAGCTGTAACTCTGTGAGATGAATTAACAGAACACAAAGCAGTCTCTGAGAAATCTTCTTTCCAGTTTTTAACGGAAGATATTTCCTTTTTCACCTTAGCCCTCTGTGGGCTTCCAAATATCACTTTGAAAATTCCCCCACAAAACAGTTTCTCAGAAAGCTTCTTTCCAGTTTTTAAAGGAAGATATTTCCTTTTTCACCATATCCCTCTATGGGCTTCCAAATATCATGTTGCAAATTCCACAAGAACAACCTCAGCGAAAGGCTTCTTGAGGGGAAAACTGTAACTCTGTGAGATGAATTAACAGAACACAAAGCAGTTTCTCAGAAAGCTTCTTTCCAGTTTTTAACTTAAGATATTTCCTTTTTCACCATAGCACTCTATGTGCGTCCAAATATCACTTTCCAAATTCCACAAGAAGAGTCCTAGATAAAGGCTTCTTGAGGAGAAAGCTGTAACCCTCTGAGATGAATTAACAGAACAAAAAGGAGTTTCTCAGAAGGCTTCTTTTCAGTTTTAAACTGAAGATATTTCCTTTTTCACCATAGCCCTCTACGGGCTTGCAAATATCACTTTGCAAGTTAATCAAGAACAGACTTCGCGAAAGAATTCTTGAGGGGAAAGCTGTAACTCTGTGAGATGAATTAACAGAACACAAAGCAGTCTCTCAGAAATCTTCCTTCCAGTTTTTAACTGAAGATATTTCCTTTTTCAACATGGCCGTTTATGGGCTTCCAAATATCACTTTGCAAATTCCACACAACAGTCTTAGCGAAAGGCTTCTTGAGGAAAAGCTGTAACTCTCTGAGATGAGTTTAAAAAAACACATAGCAGTTTCTTAGAAAGATTCTTTCCAGTTTTTAACGGAAGATATATCCTTTTTCACCATCGCCCTCTCTGGGCTTCGAAATACCACTTTGCAAATTCCACAAGAACAGTCTTAGAGAAAAGTTTCTTAAGGGAAATGCTGTAACTCTGTGAGATGAATTAACAGAACACAAAGCAGTTTCTCAGTAAGATTCCTTTGGGTTTTTATTTTAGTATATTTCCTTTTTCACCATAGCTCTCTATGGGCTTCCAAATATCACCTTGCAAATTCCACAAGAACAGTCTTAGACAGGCTTCTTGAGGGGAAAGCTGTAACTCTGTGAGATGAATTAACAGAACCCAAAGCAGTCTCTGAGAAATCTTCTTTCCAGTTTTTAACGGAAGATATTTCCTTTTTCACCTTAGCCCTCTGTGGGCTTCCAAATATCACTTTGCAAATTCCCCCACAAAACAGTTTCTCAGAAAGCTTCTTTCCAGTTTTTAAAGGAAGATATTTCCTTTTTCACCGTATCCCTCTATGGGCTTCCAAATATCACGTTGCAAATTCCACAAGAACAACCTCAGCGAAAGGCTTCTTCAAGGGAAAGATGTAACTCTGTGAGATGAATTAACAGAACACAGAGCAGTTTCTCAGAAAGCTTCTTTCCAGTTTTTAACGGAAGATATTTCCTTTTCCACCATAGCCCTCTACGGGCTTCCGAATATCACTTTGCAAATTCCACAAGAACAGTCTTAGCGAAAGGCTTCTTGAAGGGAAAACTGTAACTCTGTGAGATGAATTAACAGAACCCACAGCAGTTTCTCAGAAATCTTCTTTCCAGTTTTTAACGGAAGATATTTCCTTTTTTAGCATAGCCCTCTATGGGCTTCCAAATATCACTTTGCAAATTCCACAAGAACAGTCTTAGGAAAAGGCTTCTTGATGTGAAAGCTGTAGCTCTGTGAGATGAATTAATAGAACACAAAGCAGTTTCTCAGAAAACTTTTTTCCAGTTTATATCGGAAGATATTTCCTTTTTCACAGTATCCCTCAATGGGCTTCCAAATATCACTTTGCAAATTTCACAAGAACAGCATTAGCGAAGGGCTTCTT